>NW_014039972.1:21304-29621 GCF_001186125.1 Sphaeroforma arctica JP610
TTATAATTACATATTAATATTTTAATATATTATTTTGTTGTTATATTGTTATATTTTTTATTTTATATATATATATATATATATATATATATATATATATATAATATACATTTATATATATATATATATATATATCGATTAATGCATAAATAGATAAATATAGCTATATATACAGGTACAGATATATATTGCCTTAAATTTTACAGGTATATAGGCATATATACAGCTTAATGGTATCTTTCACGAAAATGACGGTGCACCATAGCATACTAATCTTGTCCGCCCTAAAAAAGGCACAAGTCGGTAGCTTGATGTCGTGTTGTGTAAGCGTGCGTACAAATGTTGAAATATATATATACCTATCTTTTTCCTGCGTCTTTGTACTTCAGGCCTGGTGTGCGTGCGCGAGTGGCTCAGCAGTGCTCTCTGTTTTACGCCGAAACGCTGGACTGCATTGTGGCTGCTGAAATGTACGGCGAGCAATTGGAAGAGATCATCACGCAGCACATGAAAAATACACGTGGTGAGCTATGTGTGGATGTGATAGTGTGCGTTTGTGTATACTAACAGGCACTGCAATGGGCCATGCTGCCAATGGTGTGTATGTTCGCTTCTATTCGCATAGGCGCCACGGAAAAGGGTGGCTGAGATTCGACTGTACATGACCGGTTTTTCTGTAGATCTCATTTTAATATGTTTATAGCATACCGACATTAATACAATTGTAGCTACTTCGCACCTACACGCGTATGCTGTAGTGCAGCACTTATGCAAATAACTTTGGGTTTCCCTGACCTGTTCCAAAGTACAGCTCAAAATAATTAGATGGGCTATGATGTGGTCATTGCTCAATTCTGTTATCTGCAAGAATGAATTGTGGGTGTATGGGGTTTTTTTTGGTTCGGTAAAATTCAACCGACTCGTGTCAGTATATATTTTCATTTACAGTTGATTAGCTTCTATATTCTCTTTACATTTTTGACTGGCCACGCTCACTCGACGTGTCTCGATGACTTTTGTGTTGAGGCGATTCTTGCTGATTATACCCCTTGAACTGGGAGCCGTAAGTTATAGGTACTAACTATATGTATTTACCTTTTTTACCTTCTTCCACGTGTACAGACACAGTGTCGCGTATATCGGTGTTGCATTTATGTGCGCGTATATCGGTGTTGCATTTCTGTATGTATTTCTGTAGAGACTATGAGCGTATGCTAGCGCACAGTATACTCAACATTATGATTTGTTTATTTTTCTTCCTCAGACATCTCAAATGTAAAATCTGAGCTTTTCCACGCACTGGCAAATTTTTACGCCAGTAAAAGTGCTGAAGACAACATGAAATTTGGCGAACGGGTTGTTTATGCCAAGGTGAATCCAGGATACGACCATACATGCGTGCTTAGTTGCTCTATTTGTAAATTACGAACAGCGTGCGCATTGTGCGTAAATTAATGCAACCAATTCTCTGGCACAATAAATGCGTGAGTGTATACAAAGCGTCTTGTTTGTTTTTCGTTTGTGATGTCCTTTGGGTAGGCTATGTTCTCCCAACTTTCAGCAAGTGTCATGATACCGGCGAAGATCGTCGTCTATTGAAAATATTATAAAGTGTATTTTTATGTGCTTGTATATTCACTCTTCGAAGATAGCGACCATGTGTGACTGATCACAATTTTGAATCCGTATTGCCGTATCGGTTTGCTGAGCGCAATAAATGTGAGCACAAGCTATTATTCATGTTGCTGTGTACACAGCTGTTTTCCATCAGTTTTTTTTTTGCCGCATATGCTCACAATCATAGTGGCCTTTATATACGCGGATTTGAATCCCGTTGCAGACATGTCTCGCGCACGCAAAGGATGCGAGCGACGCTATGACCAAACGAATTCCCCCGGCACTCAAAGCCAATGTGGACACGCTGTTGGAGATTTGTCAAGCAGAACAGGCGGCAGCAACAAATGACAACGACGAAATCTATCACGAACTGGTACCAGAGACGGTTGCTGAGGTGTGTGGCTTACACGTAGCATATACTCGAAAACATTGGTAATGTCTTGCACACGCAAGATACGAGGGGAGCCATAGGCATGTGTGCGTTCTGCTAGAAATGTGGGGTATATGACGATCCCTGTAGAAATCTACTAGACGGTTGACCTGGCTCCTACACAGACACGGTGGTTATCATCAACACGCGAGTGCGATATTAATTGATCACATGAACTTCTCACACGACCATTACTCTGTGTATCAAACTTGTGAGCTTTCAATTACGTAGGCGAGGTTGAGTTTGTGCAAATGCAACGTAAACCGTTTTTTGCACCTCTATACTATCTTCGGTCATTCTGAGTTTTCATTGGATTCTCATCTGATTTGTCAATCTCTATTGGTGTACCGTTTATGTAGGATGCGTGTCGTCCTTAAATGAGTCTGTAATTTACTCGAAGAGTATTTCAAGCTTTGTGAGTTTTTCGGCATTAGTGTGCGTCTTTCACATTAGACTGTTGCAACTCGAGCTAAATAGTATTGCGAGTATTTGCTACTGTGGACTGGGCCATCTTTCTGGATTAATGTGTGTGTGATGTCTAGTTTATATTGAGAGAGGTTGTCTACGAAGTTATATTTGGTATTAATATTTCCATAAATGTGGTATTTGTGTCGTAAGCAAGTGTTAATTGTTTGTTTCTTTGTTGCCAATCGTTGTTTCAGAACGATCAAGGCGCATTTCATTCTATATCCCGAGTGGGGGTGGAGGATTTTTCATACAGTTGATGAAACCTTGTTTATTTATGTCACTCATATTGAACGATTTGCAGATAAAACCCGCTGTTCTGGTGAATGCCATGACAGTGCAGGAAGGGCCTGCTTCCGCGGATTTGGTGGGACCTGATATTTTCAACTCGTTGGTACCCCTTTCTGTCCTTTCGGCTGTATCCAAGTACAGGTATGTTGTTTCAACGATGTGTCTCGTGGCGTACATCCAATGAGGAGGTCACTTCATTGATAGCTAAATTTGTGGAGGTGTAAGTGATATAAATACACAACTACTATAGTAACAACTATGCACGCACGTATACAAGGTGTAGAAAAAAATTCTAGTCTTCATCAAATCAACTTCAGTGGCCGTTTTGTACCGTTCATGAGCGTGAACAACATATTCACCCCCCTGAGTTGACCGTCGTCAATGACGAGCAAAATTCTTTTTTAGCTGACATATCATGTTAGCTACGACGGCGTTATGCTTGTCAGTCAGTAAAGTGGTCAGACACCCCACAGCATTATTGTTTTGGGTGGGAGAAGACTGTAAGCTGACTGTGCTCTCGCGCTGAGGTTGTTCCTAAGTTTCGGACAATTTGCCTGGGCCAAGTACCAGAAGCCGTTATCTTCACGAGGCAGCTTGGGTTTTTGTAGTAAGATCACGAGTAGGCCTATCAACGTTTGTTTGTACTCGTGCTTGTATTGGTTTTAATTTGGAATCGTTGTCACGGGGATCGTGCGACTGCAATCGTAGACACCCTTATCGCCTTATGTGATGAAGACTGACACTGTTGTTATTGATCCTTGTAGCGCCGAAAAAGACGAGCTCTTCCGCAAAGTCAAAAGAGAATTCACGGCACTCACAGACGATATCAAACAACGCCTCAAGACCATGCGTTTACCTCGCGTACTTGATTCCATCGGTATGTAAAATTATGTGTAGAATATCTTCGTACAGGCGACTACATCCACACATGATTGCATAATCCTGATTCTACGAGAGCTAGCTGTCACGCTTAGGGGTTGTAGAGTTTGTCATATACAAACAGTGTACCCAATCTATAGGTCACATAGCTCCTTACCTTCACTGTCGAAATTGTGATGGTCGAGCAGGGCAGTTTCCTGGTTCTTGTTGACGAAGGTTCCCGTTTGTGTGTATATCATGGTAATTTCTTTCCAATATGAGTAGATTTCTCTAAGTTCGTGTTTCTTAATTCGTATACGTGCGTGAACCTCTCATATAGCATGTCTGTCTCGCAACAATGTGCAAAACTTCTATTTGTTTTATGATTAATATCAGTTGGCAGTCCCGTTCTCAGTCACGATCCCAATGCCAGCTATTCAGGCATGAAATGTACGCCTTTGCAACGAAGCCGATATTCAACTGCAACCTCAAATATGTCTGTCCACATATCCACGTAGATCTATATACCTGTAGGATAGAACAATGCTTACTAATCAGGCTTTTTTCAACAGATATAAATAATGTTGACGGAGTGCCCAAGGAACTGCAAAGCGCGGTACATCGTGCTCTTTCGCTCGGCAAAATTGAAGAGCTGAAGGCTGGGCTGAAAGAGGTCCATGCGGTGAGAGAGAAGGTGCGTGAATTAAGTTTACTTTCTACTACCGTGTGCTATATAGTAAGCGAACGTGTCTCATTCATCATTGCATGGTGCGTTTTGAAATAGATGCTGTGTTGCACGACGGTCTCTGCTGGTGCGATGGCCTCATTCTTGAAGAAAAATTATCCAATTACTCGGTCGCAGCTAGAGCCCTCAATACAGAAGATTCGTTACATGCGACAAGAAGAGGAAGGGGCGCACTTGGCATTGCGAAAGGCTTTGGGGGACAAGTATAGTGGAGGAGCTTCTGTCAATCGTTTAGTCAAGGAAACGTCATCTACCTTGGACGCTTATAAATCAGCGGTGGATGCCGACACTAAATTGCAGCAGCTAATCTCGCAACGAGAACCCGCATTCAAGGTACGGTGTGGTGGACAGTATTATTTTTATTGATTGTTTTGTTGCCTCGTACGTTAGGAACGTGTACGAGTGTTGTACAATGGACGGGTACTGCGGTATGAGTTTTTTTTTGTTTTTTGTTTTTTTTTGGCAATGTTTCGATATCACGTTTTTCATTGGCCTCGCATAAGATATGGCATTTAAGATTACCGGATGTCCACCATTTAGGTGTTATTCACACTTCGATTTTGAGGCTACATGCACGGCTCATTCGCACACGTTTCACGACATTCACGCGAGCACACAACACGCCTAAGTCACCCATCCAAGTATATAGTGGCTACGCATCTCGGGTAATCATTGGCTCTTCTTCCTGCTTGTATGTATACCACGGATTTCAGGCATAAAACACTCGCGCATACTGGGAGTCGCCACTCATCTACACTAGTATATATCAAACGTCACTCTTACAGTATCTCTATATCATCACTTGTGCTTGATTGCAGGTTGTCCTCGCTTTGGGTACAGCCGAGCCCTCCAATCGAGATGCCATCTTACCTCCCTGGGACGAAGGAATTGACATGAAAGCCATTGTACAGCGCCTACGCACACTGCTACACAAGTGTGACCAGATGTTAGCACATCGAGAACAGCTGCAGTCTGAATTGCGCAATCTTGTCGACACGCAAGACATCTCCGATCAATTGGTGTGGAGTGCTGTAGGCCGAAGGTTTGCCGGTGGCAATACTGAGGATATCACTATCGCAGATGAACAGAAAGTGGACGCCACGCAACCCCAGGATGACAATAGTGAGCAACAACTTAGTGTAGAGGAGGTACAACGTCGCATAATGGATACGGCCATGACCAAGTATGCTTTAATTTGTTGATTCAAGTGTAGGTGTTTGTGTCTGTGCTCAAGTTCTCAGTGGGACTGAATCTGTGACCCTGATAATAGCTATATGAAGTCTGGTTTATTGTCTGATATGGGTTCACGATTAAATCCTAATGCTCGTTCTTGACGATTAAATCTTAATGCTCGCTCTTGACAGTTAATGTGATTTCGTCTGTGACTACGTTCATACGTCCTTGTCTGTGTATTTGACAATGTCTTTTTTTGTGTCTGCCTTTTTGTAGTTTAGTAGATACACGTTCATTATTTTGTCGTGGCTTTGTCAGTACTGGTATCGGTATCGGCATCGCGTGTGTTTAATTTGTCTATATCTATACGAATCAAGCTGAGGTATAGGGATTGACGCTGCGTTGAACTTTTCGCTAGTATCGCTAATCTGTCTATATTTCCAATGCCGCCTCTTTCTCCTTCCAGATTTTCTATGTCTGTAGGCAAAATAGACTCTGTTTGTGTCTCCATCTCGTTGTCACGTGTATACGACTGGCGATAAGATGTGATTAAGACTCTGCATCTGTCTGTCTGTGCCTGTATTTCTCTAATCATGGTACAGTTTTGATTAGCTTCAGTCCATGTTCTCCAGTTTGGTATACTTATTTTTATTTTCGTGTCAGCCTCAGAGGAGCTGTTTGTGTGGCAGTGTAATCTTGGCTTTGAGACTTGTATCTGAAATATCCTTCTTTTTTCTCTTCTCCGAATTTGCTGCGCCAGTTTCTGCTTTTACCTGTCGGTGTGTTTTGGGGTCAATATGTGCAAGTCAATTAATTTGCTGCAGCTATTGGATGAGTTTATGCGTGTGTGTAAGTTTGCACCGCCTCTAACTCCGATTACGATTCAGTCTCTACCTTTGTGTGTTAGCTTTTTGTCCTCAACTATATTTTCTTCTTCTACCTTGTTCTCAACCTCTATCTTTGTCTCTGAAAGTGCGTATCGGTCAAAACTTTGACTCTGGCTTTAAAGTGTGTTTTCTTACGTTTGTATGTAGTTCTGTGTCTGTATCTGTTCCTATTCCTGCGCTGCTTTTCTTTGTTACACTATTGCTTTAGCTGGTAATTTGTGTCATACTATTTGAATGTGCTGGCAAGTATTCAGCTTTTGCAGTTTGGCTAAGCATGTTCCTCTCCAATGTGCTCGTGGTACACAAAGCGATATACAAACTTTAGATCTGATATTACAGAAAGGATGGTGTTGGTATGTATTTACAGACAAAGATGTTTATAAATCGATCAGGTACATGTTTCATATTATGCTACATTATACGTACATTCCCGTATACTACTGTGCCTATCCCATATCTCATTACACTGGTCTTTTTTTCCTTGACGTAGGTATGACTCGATCCGGCAGATCATCCGCACTAACTGTGAAGCGCAGCCTCCCCTGCTACAAGCGCTTACTTCAGCCAATGCCGATTTTGTGAATGCGATGTCCAATAGTAAACGGGGAAAGGGCGTATCTGGATTAGTGGAAAGTGCGAAGCAATACGTAAAGGTGTGCATTTATCAACATGCCTTTGGTGTTGCCAATCTCTTCATGCTATAGTTTTTATCGCAAAACTCATGCGGAATGTGCTTGGTCAGAACATCAGAATGACTACAGCGGTGGTACCTGCTGATGTGGTCGTGATACTGTGTCCGTTGGGTAATCTCGTGTAGTGGTTTCAACGACATTTCTATGAGACTAGTGATAAAGCAACTGTACATGCGCTTTTGATCCTGAAATCAGTGATGAATGCCAGCTCACTGGTAGTATTATTGTTTGTTGTTCTCATCCGCATCTTGGCTAAAGTACGCATCGAGTTATCCGAGTGACTCGATTGGCAGAGTGGGCGTGCAAATTACATACATGCATAACCTTTTTGTTAATTAAAGATTGTCGTACGCTGAAAATGGCATATGTAGTCTCGGTGCTGACTTATGTGTATTTCGTTGTTTCTCTCGTCGTGTTCAGTTGTCCGCCTGTTTTGATTGCAAATGTTCAGTTAGCTACATGTTCAAGTTGTTAGTTGTATGTCTGTGTGCAATGAATATGCGATATTTTTATGTGATGCACAACTACGCATCCCTCCTAGTCAGAACGCGTCTCATACTTGATAGTTATCGGTCTAAAAACTATTTTTAGCAGCTCGCTGATATCAATTTTGTCGTCATGTTCGCAATCGTTCAATTAGGCATGGGAGACATTGCAAAGTAGTGAGCAGTTTTGGATCAAGTTGAACCACCTAGTGGATGAAGTTGTGGAAGGATGGGGTTCAGTACGCAAAGAGCGCGAGATCGAGGAAATTCGTTCAGGTTTGGGTTCTAAACCCCCGAGCGGTGGTGCAGCAGGTGCGATCTCAAGATGCTTATGTGTTTTGTGAGGGCAAGCAACCAATCGAATCCTTTTCAGATTGTATACCTTATCTGTGACTTCTACGTGCGCACAGGTACTGAAACAGAAATGTGGTTCGAGCTGTGCCAAATTTTATCATTATCTGCTACTCAGTTTTAAGCTCATTGCTATTTTTCGTTCCCACCCGTATTCAACTTTTGACGTTATTATGACGTCTCGCATTGAAATATTGTTGATGCATTAAGATTATTTCTATATATATATATATATGTGTGTGTGTGTATGTATGTATGTATGTATGTATGTATGTATGTATGTATGTATATTTATATAAATTATGTATACATATATATATATA
>NW_014039972.1:29641-49396 GCF_001186125.1 Sphaeroforma arctica JP610
ATTAAGTTAGTTATTAGGTTATTAGTTTAGTTAGTTAGTTAGTTATAGTTATTAGTTATTATTAGTTATATTAGTTATATATTATATATATATATAGTATATATATATATATATATATATATATATATATATATATATATATATATATATATATATATATATATATATATATATATATATATATATATATATATATATATATATATATATATATATATATATAAATAATGTTATTGGAAATGGTAAGCATATGAGTCGGCCTGGTATAAGTTTGCTGTATCTAATGTTCCATTTGTACACAGATATGTTTTTTAAGACGCACATTTAATGTACAGTATTTCTTACAAGTTTGATTATTAAAAGTTTATAAATACAAACCGCTTCATCGATTTAACATACGGGCAGTTCCTCCACCGCCACCCCCGCGCGCACCTAAGCCTGGGTCAAATGCTAGCTTGGCTGATCTGGACTCGGTTACAGGACCATATCCTGCCATTATGCCAACAGAATTGTACTCATCGGCAAACTCACCCGGCGAAGAGATGCAATATCCAAGACCTTTATGTCACCAATTAAGCAGTAATTCACAGTCGGAGGGACATCCCGTCCCAATTACCACTATTGTACGGGTAATTCGTGTGATTCTTGTAATCCATGCTGTAGCTCGCGATTGAAATGGGCGTATTGTGTTCGTTGTGTGTTAGTTTGTGGTAGTACTTGATTTGAACCATCCGGAAAATATACTCTGTCAAGAGTATGGCATTGTCTAACTTTCAATTTGTATCATGCAGTGTGTGCAATGGAAGAGCTGTTTGATGCACAAGTTTGGCGTGAAAAGTACTCGTGTATCTTACAGAAGGTTAAAGAAATTTGCCTGACACCCTATCGCCCATACTAGCCCATACTAGCTATTTTGTTTGCTTGAACTCTAGATCGGTATCTCATGGATGCTTTCAAGTTCCGAGGTGTTTTGCTATGGAGGTGAATTCAGTCGGGAGAACTCACGTCCTTATGACTCACGTTGGCCACGGGTTGGTATGCCAATGCCGTCCTCCGCCCTACGTCAGCCAAAACATTCGTCTTTCAATTCTTGTTGATATTACTTTTGTGCCATACTGGCACATAGTATACGTCTCCGTTCCTCACAATACGTTGGCACGCGTTGCCTGAGGTTACTATTTTTAATTGATTTACGTATACTGTGTTGCAGCCTCAGCAGCCACCCATGGGAATGTCATATTCGCAGAGTCCTGTCCCTACCCCTGCCCAACTCACACAGGCACAATACTTCCAACAGTTAGGGGCAGCTGTGTCTGTTGACCCATACCAAGCACGAACTCGTCAGAAGGAGCAGGTGAGCTGAGTACAAATCATTTGCCGGTAGTGCTATAGATTTTATGACACATAGGTGCATAGCCTCGCTTGGCCGAACATTTATATGATTTACTCAATTTTTTATTTCACGTTGATTTACTTTCAATGAACATGTTAGGGATCATCAAGAGTGTTACGCGGGCATGATGCCGTGGATGTGACTTTAGCATTTTTCGAAACGTATCCGACTATGTCTACATTTATTTGTGATGAATACCTTACCGATTTTGTATTGCATACACCAGATCGCTCGATAAATATATTTTTTAAGACTTCGACTGTTTTGTATGATACCAACTGCATTGCGAAATTTGCTTTGAACGCGCAGGAGTCGTTCGTACCCCCGCCAAATCAAATGCTTCCGCCTCAACAATATCAACAATCTCAACAATCTCAACAGCTGTATCACACACGATCGAACACTCCTTACAATCAACAGATCCCGCAACACCCGCAACCTCCGCATCAAAATCAAACTTACGAAGGCTCTACATGGCTCCCCCAGACGCAAACGACGGAGGCTTCTTCTGGTACCTACATACAGGCATTTGCAAATGTACCATCGTTTGTTACGGGCGATCCACAGATAAAGTCGGCCAATGCGCCACCGCTACCAGATGATGACGTCCAGTTTCTGTCTCTTTATGGTAATTTACACCGACCGCCACCAACACCGACCGCAGGCTCGCATACTAAGCCAGAATCGCCTACGGTATCACAATCGGAAGCACAGTCGCATTCACCGACAGCCAATCCACGGTTCAATCATCGGCCTCGCATGGAGCTCTCTCGCCATTCGCAGCAAGCGAAGCAGCAACAATCAGATCAAGTTGTGCAGCAGCCTACCTACAGTCAACAACAGCAAACTCAAGCATTACAAGCTCAGGGTCAGCCGCCTAGTATTTTTCCTGAATTGCGACCGGTGAATGCGCAAATTCTGCAGCCAGAACAGGTTCATCCGTTGCAACTCAAAGCGGAGGATAGCACTGTCTCGCTTGGTTCCACATCCATACAAACGCAGGTTCCCATGCTGCAACAGGTTAGCAATATCGTACAATGTTTGTTTGTGTCGAGCTGATACATAAACTACTCATTGTGTGGAATTAGTCAGCTGATTTTGTCCGTCTGGTACATTCGAACGTGATATATATAAACACGTCGTTTTCCATCGCTTTTCTGACGGTCGCCTATAAACATGGGCATATATCAGCGTTTAAATAGTTTATGGGGCACAATTGATCAATCGAGCGCACGTCGCATCTCATCACGTGATATGTGCCACCCCAAGTGCTTTCACTCATTATTGCATTTATTAGGCTTCTCTTGTGTGCAACCTCTCTCGACCCTGGACATATTCACATATATTTAACCAATATTTTATTGTAAATACCTTGTTGTTTCGATGCAGAGCCCACACAATTGCAGATTTGCTATTTCGTAACTGTCATCAACCAACCTATTAGACAATTTCACATTCCTTCTCCATCTGTCGTTTGCATTTGTGTAAGATGATTTTTCACGCTTTGGAAGTCTATATCAAATTCTTTCTAGGAGTAGTTTTTATTGTACAAAACCTATCATACCTTAAATGTACTTTACGTATTATATCAACATGCATCGACCACGTTTTGATGTGTTTGAATTGTTCGTTGTATTTTTTGTTAAATTTCGGTCGCCTTTTTTCTGTCCAGTCAAATTTGCCCGCACGCACCTCGCCGTTGCCCACCAATCCATTCGAGAATTGGATTGCCGCTGCTGAAGCACTTACGACCGAAGAAGAGATCGAAGTCCAGACACCATCACCCCATATCCCAAAGATATCATCTGCCGAGCTAGACGCTGTATTTGGAAGCGGAACGGTGGCTACCAGTATGACAGCCACGACGACGATGAATGTTGTGCGTTCGTCAGAGCCGCTGTCTCCACCGCCTGTGCAGCAAGCCAGCACGTCTCAGACAGTTGTGTGCGACATGAAGACCGGTTCGCAAAGCGCAAGTTCAACGCCTCAGATGCAACAGCCTGTAGGCAATCAATCTCAGACGCAGTTTGTATCATCCGAGCTTGCTCCACACTCTGGGCAAGTATCATCACATATTTCCGGGTATACCGCACCGCAGCCACAACTAAATCAAGCGCAGTCGCAGCAGCCACAAGATGGGCAGTATTTCGACGCATCGAACCACCCACTTCACTTAAGTGAGCAGTCACAACACGAGGTACATGCACAGCCACAGGCTCCGATGAATATACGAGTGTCTCTGGGCTCCCCCTTGACCTCGTATCAGCAACAACAGCTGCATCCACAACAATACCATCTAAATCAGCAGCAACAGCCACACGTTGCACAATACCACCAGCAACAAGAACAACATCGTAATCCGCAACAACAACATCCGCAACAGCAACATCAACAGCAACCGACACAAAGACCACAGCAACCTTACTCACAACCACAATCTCAGGCTTACGCATCAATTACTCATAGGTACTCGCCAAACTCTGAATCCAGTATCTCGAAATCCCACAGTAATGAATTGGCATCACATTATCAGCGACAATCACACGTCACCTACGGCCCACCTGCAAGACCGGCTAGTAGCAAACCTGGCAGTGCACCACCTCGGCCCTCACAGATATTGCCGCCGACGCCAGTACCCCAACCCGTAAAATACGATCAAAATATTTTCGCAGTGGCAATGGCCCAAAACGATGTACTACAACGGGTATGTTAAATTTTAAGTGCGAGTTTGTGCTGAATATGAGTGTGAGAAGGAGGTTGTTTTTGTGGTTTTATATCCTAACTGCTAGCAAACAGGCGTGCGTGTGAATTTTGACGCTGTGGTTATTCAGTTTGTCGTTTGTTGCCTGTCAATAAATTGAGTCCCTTTATTCTCTGCCATGATTACAATGTTGTGGATTTTACTGTTTACATCTGTCGTCAATCCACTCAGTCGAGTTTATCAATTGCGTATCTTCCAAATTTTCTTATCTTATTTTATAGGCGCAACAGCAGAATCAACAGCATATTTTGGGAAGCATATCTCAACAGTACGCGATACCCATAGTAAATCAGGTACCACCGATTGCTGGACAGCAGACATTGCCACAACCACTACAGACATTGCCACAACCACTTCAAACACAGCAAATTCCTCAGCGATCCATACATATATCAGAGCAGCATACGTATGCTCCAATACAGCAACATCAGGGCCAACAATCAGAATACGGGCAATTAGCGCAACAGTTTTCACAGCCGCAGCCGCTATCATTTATGCCAGCACAATCGCAGGAGTTACAGGATGCACAGCGATCATCAGGGTTTTCTTTGATTTGAAGTATTTACAGTGCCTATTAATTGCATCTTTGTATGAGTGCACGAAACGTTGTGTCGTTCAACTGCTTTTGATGAGCTTGATTTCGCATAGAGCTTGTTTTTCTACCCTATGATTTTCCTCCCGATAAAATTAATATTGACCTCAGATAAAACGCTCACGCTTGCTATACTCTGTTTATTTGACGTGACTTCACTTTTTTAGAATTTGAGTGCGATGGTCCATGCGTCATCACTTAGTCAGATCTTTGGCATGCCATCGTAAGAATCGCGCCTTATTCCTCGAGAGTATTTCTTATTTTCTGTTCGATTTCGTTATGATTTCACCACTTTCATCCTTATGTAAGTTTATAGCCCTTGTTCACAGACATCTTCACATACATCTTCCATTCGATAAAATTAAACGTGTTTATCGATACTTGTACAAAACTATGAGTGTGTTGTACTGATTTTAAAGTGATATGCTGCATGAGCTTGAAATATACCATTGAGCGTATGAAAATTTATACCGTGTATTGGGAAGAAACAGATCGATAGACTCAGGTTCCATTTCGATGATGCTATGTGCCCCCTTATACCGCTCGTCCAATTCTACTGCGAGTGAACCATGCTGTGTACCGCGAATAAAAATCTCGCAGCACGGTTACGCGTACGTTTACATTATCGTGTCTGCGCACGATCGCAAGTTTCCAGATATTCTCCATCGCGGCGCGTCATCCACATTTGAAAGCATCGAAAGCTGGCCTGTGGTTTTATGGGTTTCTGTGATGTTTTAATATAGTGTCCTGTTGCATTTTACGAATTCATTCATCTAAGTGATATTTTGCTTTTTATCCTGCCAGCGATAATTGTACAAGTGTTAGAATTCTGTTGGGTTATTAATAGGAGACGAAGCTCAGACAAAGCCTTGTCACGTTTTAGACAGTGCAATAATATGAGTAAGTGTTCTAAAGTGGAAGATTTCGATTCGACGGGTTATAATAAACTAGGAGTCCATCTACGCTGACAAAATCAAACCTAAGTGAATTCCTATTACATGCTTATTGTTATTTAAATTTAGTGCTATTGTGGCTTGTCAGGTCTGAGTCCAATCTTCTTTTCATAACCTATCATCACCCGGGGCGTCATTTACTAGTCACGATATCGTCTGAAGTTGTCATTTCTCAGAGTCTACTATATATCCTTACTGTTTCAGAGATGACATTAATCTGAGAAACTGCACTTTTAAAGAGACCAGTGGAGACACGATCTCAACTGAGCGCTTCGTGGTGTTCGTTTTCATAATACAAGCTATATCTTTCTTGCCGCGTAGCCCACCTTTATTGAGGTCGTTCAATCATTTTTCTCAAGGCAACCGCTCCTCCGGCATGGTGTGTAAAAATAAATGTAAAGGAAAGATTGTACAGTACAGCGCTATATTATTCCAGTGAGTTCCTTGAAGGCTTTTGAAGGCTACAAGCGAATTCCTTGCATATTTTTTATGGTATATGGACTTGCAAACATATTTCGATAGTTGTTTAGTTATGTGGTGATAAATTATTAGCGAGTGTATAAGTTGTTCGATAGACTTATCGCTTGATAAAAGTGTGCACCGAAGTACTCTCTTCGATAACTGAAACACTTTTGTCTAATTTGTTCGACAGCCCGTATGAGAAAGGGTGTTGTATTATGTTCGGGGAAAGCATAAAATCTCAATATTGAAGGACAAATCAAACTTATGAACGCCCGACTTGAGCACTGTCAATTGAGTATCGACGAGATTAAATTGACAAGCATCCATTATAATTATTTTGACATGTTTGGAAATATAAATATTTTACAGAGGATTGACACTTTCTCATGACTTGTAGTAGTTGTCAGAATCTTGTGTCAAATACATGCTTTGAGAATAGTACTTACGCTACAGTTTTCCCAATACATCAAACAAGAATGAGATTCAATGATTCAATATACCTTCCTCATGCTGACTGCTTCAATTCTACCACAGCCACACGTGAGTAGACAAAGCTGATTTTTCAGAGAATGTTCGCTTTGAGGTATTACATTGGCGGTTAGGACTCGAGCGAAGAAAATAACTTAATTTGTTTAAGTTTGAAATCTAAATCAAGGATGCACCTTCCTTACAATTTAAACATAGTTAGGTAAAACTTAAAAGGTTATTGTACTACTGTCCATAGGAATAGCCGTATACAGCCGTAGCTAGAACCTAATGAATTGCCAGGTCTTGACTCGAAACGTGTCAGAACCTCGCACAGTACACTCAACTCAATATTTATTCCTTATACACATATTACATTACTAGTACAACGGATGAGCGATACGGATAATAAGAAATCAGAGGGCAATCACACCAAATCAGGTGGTGATTACCCAGGCACTGACAAGAGCTCAGAGTTCTGATATGAGAAAGTTGAAGGGCAACACTCGGTGGTGACGAGTTGAATGCTGCAGCGTTAGGATAAGCGGAAAAGGCATCCAGTTCGCCCACTCGACAAATTGAAACCGTATATGATAAAAAAACAATTTCGAAAGGACATATACTAAAAGTGAACTATTTTCTCACTCGAAATAATAGCGCCATGATGACGCATATCGTCAACTTAGTCCAGTTCTGATTGGGTAGGAGTAATTCTTTTGACGATCCATTATTTGCGGCTTTTAGACCTCATAGTCGTGGCCATTTCTTGGAAGCTATATCATAGGGCAAAGTTTCTGGGGATGACAACCCATCAATATATCCAGTTACTTCTGTTGCATAGCAGAAGATAAAACAGAAAATATCCGCAAGGATCAAAGAGCACCGTTAGCGACATAAAAAGCTGAAAAAGCTCAGGCTAAAGCCACCGGGTTGAAAATGGAAAGTCCTCGCCAAACATAGCAGCCAATAATCTCGCCAACGCCAAAGTAGCTCTACAACACCTATCCATGCATCGACTATGGGTACTGTTAACGGTGATAAAAAGTCAAAGTGAACTATCATCAAGTTAACCTTGGCTAAGGCAAAGACTAAAGATTCTGGTGAAGCTAAATATATAAGCAATATCTCTAAGACACCCGACCTAATACAAAAAGAGAGCCAAAGAAACCAGTACATTCATTGGGGCTTTCGGTATTTACAAAGGGCAGAGAGATTAGCCATAAGAAATTCAATAAATCATTTTGGGATCTTGAAATCTACAAGGGTATTACAGCGTACACAGACAGACCACAATATAGAAACACCTACTAGAGGAATGTGAGAAATACACAGCATAACGAAACACATCACAATAATACTTGTGTATGCAGTTAGCAAGAACCACCAGAAATAGGTAATATCACCACAACGATTACCAGCCATCATAAGTACACATGATAAATAGGTAGTGGATATATACACACAATTCTGACGGACAAACAAGTTTGACAGACAAGTGTGACACACAAGAAACCAATTCTGACGCAGGCTAGACACCTGGACATTCAACACACAGACACATTAGGCGTGCACATATGAATGGGAACTATAAATTGGACATCCACACAGATCTAAACTACACAAGAATATATCGTAAGTGTACAAACATAACCATACACACACAATCGGATCAAGTATAATCAATACTAAGAAGATCAGACAGATTGATGTACAAGATTCACATGTCACACATAAACTGAATCCCACAAGCTATATATAATCAATATATTCCACAAAGCACCGGAACATAGTATATACAATCATTATATACACACAAGACTTAGTCTACGAACGAGACAATCATCGAGCTCAACAGTGATAGCACACATCACACATACAACGCAAGCAGCAATAGTTAGAGAGGCGCAAAGCCATCAAATATCGGTTAAAGACATACTATTAAGACGTGTTGAGTGATCATGAATTATCAAGCATTGGAACAAGATGCATACGAACCAAGTAGTGAGATCAAGACAAACAATCGCAGCACAAGTAAAGTACCCAATAAACAGGATACTCTACAGGTACATTGGAGGTGAACGGGTCACACATGGTCATAGAAGCGTGTAACAAAAGCGATCAAGAAAACAATAAGCGTCCTAGAACAAAGATGTAGTAGGAAACAACACTGTACATACAATCAGTTACAGGACCGCACTACAAGAGGTGACGTCACCAGGACTGAACTTCCCCAAGTGACGTTACCAGGACCGAACTTCCCCAAGTGACGTTACCAGGACCGAACATCTCAATGAGATCACACATGAGAAATTATTTTCATATATGACGGAATACGCATGAGTAAGTCCACACGTGACGAAATAAGCTCGACTAACAAACACCGTTTTCGCCCTTTGTAAACACGGGAAACAAAGCAACAAGCTACCATACCATACAGTACGGTAAATACTTCCCGCGGAAATGTAGCAAAGCAACAACACTATAATAGTAAGTGAAATAAAATACAAACGCACCACGCCGACAACATACTCTACACAAGTACATCGGTAAGTAGGACTCAAGCGAGTAATGAATATTCAGAAAATGATTCAAATAATATAGGCGTATATACAAGAGAGCCATCCAAAGCAAAGCTACTTTAAAATAAGCGCTTCGAACAATAAGAAGCTTCAGCTGAAGATAAACCTGGCAAAGTCACCTTTTGAATTAACAGAAATGTACTTCCTTGGACATATAGTATATGCCAAAGGAGAATGCTCGTATGATGCAGTTCTCGACACCAAATAACAGGTGCGATACAAAACCTTCACTCGGAATGGTAGATTTAATGAGAGAAGGGATTTCTAGCTCGGCTATATATTATCTACCCTAAAACTCTCAGGTCTTGAAGAAACGAAGAGTGGGATAAAAAGCTACCACAAGTGTCATACTAGGAGCTTTTACCTTCTGTTTTTCAAAAGAATGTATTCTCTGTACTCTGAATACTAACCCATCCGATTATGCTATGGGAAGAGCATTGTATCAAATAATAGACGAAAGAAAAAATATATACGATCCCATTTCCATTACTCAACGGGTAAGAAATAATTGCTTACTGTACAAGCTTTCGTGTATTTCGAAGAATACCTATTTGGTTCTCACCTTGAGACAAGTACGAATCTAAGGCATTGAGTATTTGTGTACGATGGCATCTTATAATCCGTTACCTCAGCGTTGGCAAAAAGATCGCAAAAAAGTATAACCTTGCGCTAATACACATCCCGGGAGAAAGATTATTTCCGGACGCTTGAATAATAGAGCTTATATATTTACCATAGCATTGTGATACCACGGTATAGCGGAATCTATTCAGGGCAAGTATACAATTGATATGTTTGCAAACTTTAATAATTAACAAGCCAGCAGATATCGCTCACGTGACGAACCAGTCGAAGCTTAATAAATCGATTAGACATAGAAATCTATGGGAATTCCACCCTGATATTGATACTGAAGATATCAGAACATATTTAAAAGACAGCAGCGAAATACATTTATGCTGTCCTCTCATGAAGAGATAAAGGGATGGAGGTGCGGACAAAGTGGACTTTCACCAGATCATGATCATCCGTCGATGTGCCGCCAGAATATGACAGTAGGAACCCGATCCCACTCGAGACTGCTGACTATGTACTCTTACCTTTATGGCTTAAACGCACCTTAGATTTGCTACGTTGTTAAGAGACTGAGCTATTATAGAAATAAAAAGACTACAGCGGGGTGGTGACAGTGGACATGATATGGATTTCACAGTATACGCCAAACACGTATACATAGGACCGCTACAGAATCCGTACGCGACGACGATATACTTGTGGTCGCGTCACACTTGCAAAGGATGATTTGTGATATTTTATTTTACATGTTGATACGTACTGAAATCGACGATGTAAATATTCTTGTAGTTATTCGATATACTTGTGTTTTATCAATATACTTGTTACTATATTTGCTGTTGCCCTGTATTCGTTTGGGATAGTACATATTATGATTACACTTAATTGTATCATGGAACTATCACAGACGTATATGTGGAGACTATGTATGTAAATAAAGAGACCTGTTTTGGACATAGGGACTGAAAGCGACACTTTTTGTTGTAAATTCAGGAACCTCTTCCCCAATTTAGAGAATTTGAGTATAGCTAAGTATTGTGTACTGTTGACGACCTCGTCTATTTTGATATTTGTGTTGTACTGTGTACATTTCAATGGCGGTCTCAAATTCCTGCAATATGCCTTCCTAGAGCCTTCAGTGTACCAAACGTGAAAATTAAGTGGGGCTTTTATTATGGCCAAAATCGTGACAGACAGACATATGAACAGAGTCGTCAAGAGAGTATGGAGGGACATACAAGTTTACGCTTTCCGTAAATATAAACAGCATGGTATATTTCAGTCAATTAATGACGGCAAGTACATTGAGCCGTGTCTACGGAAGAAGTGCATCACCTATTTATAACTATATCCAACGAACTGTATGTACAGGCGTATGCTGCATGTCTGTAATGCTTGATCCGCGGCAAGAGCATCATAATCATTGTTATATGCGATAGTATTCGATGCGTGGTCTCCATATATATCACACTATATCCAAGTGGGTATGTATCTACTTTTATAGCAATTGACGTATATATGATGAAAAAATGTAAAAAATATAAAGACATTAATATGTTATTACTATTTACATATTAAATAATTTATAAGGTCGCACATATGATACATACACATGGTATATGAACACTATTCTAAAAATCCCACCACCTGAAGCATAAACATCAAATTCTGGAATTCTCAGTGATATATTTTGAATTTCTAAACATGTCAAAAATCAATTCATTTATACAAATCACGAAATGAAATCACGAAATTCAATGACTGATAAATCTTCCTCGTTTTGACTACTTCATTTCACGCCTTAAAAAATACTGAGACATTTTACTCTTGTTCTGTAGTACACTTGTGATTAGGACTCAATGCTATGAATATTGTCTTGGATGGCTAAGTAAACTCCCCTTCATTTTTGATCGGACTCAAGCAAATATTAAAAGGCTTGTTGCATGGCTGTCTAGAGAAATAGCCTCAGAAGACTGTAGCTAGAATCTAGCAAAATACCACACCTGGTGTAGATACAAGTGAAAATCTTGCAGTACAATCTATTTCTGCAGTATCATACTTCTTTCCTTTACAAGATTGTACAAACCTGTGGAGTACTTCAGGGACCTGTAGATACATTCATTTGCATACTCTGTAACTATTGGACAGGGTAGAGTATGTATTACCGAGTTCAATATCGATCGCGCTACTGTTAATTGGATTCGAAATTGCTATGGTCCATGTAAACTTTTAAATGGAAGCGCGTCGTAATAAATTGTAAACTTTACTGCGAAACTTCACTAAATACGAGACTTCACTTAGATATCGCACGGCCATGTCGACGAGCTTTGCTCACCCAATTTTAATGTTCTTTGCGATTTGAGATACAGCAAAAAAAACCCCCCAACAAACTCCTGATTTTTGAAAGTATTTGTTGCACCATAAATGCGAATACCTTAGATTTGCTATTGCAACTGTTAATTTTTTTAGAATTGATTTACTTCGTGAATAATAGTTTTGCCTTCTGATTTTTTCAAGATTTGTTATCTATTTTGGAATGTCCTAATTTGTGTTTGTGTAGAATCAATTGAAAACAAAATACATATCGAGCAAGTTTGTTTTGGAAGACATAGGACAGGATTGTATATTTAAAAGTGTAATGTTCATATCCTGTATATAACGGAGGGCGAAGCCGGCCGTCGATATTTTTTATACAATATGAACCGGGCGCCGCCATGGTATGCATTGAACTACCAAAGATCGATGCTCGTGCATAATTGGATGAAACATGCCTGCACATTTATTCTACATATAGCATTTCAACCCTCGAAAGATAGATACGGATGATATGTCCGAACTCCGCAACAGAAAATCACAGAAATTACCTACACCCTATTGTGATAGCGCCATTTTGCAAGACAATGCTATACAGACTACACATTTTCAGTGGCCGTATAGTTTGACGCATCAAACATTTTAAATTTTGATGTGACTCGCCATAAAATGGCGTAAACGTATGTTGTGCGACCACGACTTAGAACAGACACCGGATATTGGTGATTGAAAGGATGTATACTACAGTTAAGGCGGTTTATTAATATATATCCATAAAAAAAGTCTTCTGATCACAAAGCATGATGCGCGATAAAAGACGAGTCTTAAGAGTGAGTGTTTGAAAACCCATGTGGTAAAGAAATGGCTTGTGATCTAAACATTGCGGTTGTGAACCCTTTTGATTTGAGGAGATATAAACATCGTTTTTATTCATTTTTTTTTGTGACATTGAGACATTTTCTCACAGATCTCCTCGCAAATAACACCGAGAGCATCCTTCAGCCAAATCTTGGATCAGGCAGTGGATTCCGAGGGCTATCTACCATTTTTTTTGGCGACCAATAGTGTTGTATGTAAGGCTTCGCGAACACAGTCAATAGCAGCCAGTGGGCAGAAGCAAGAACGAGTGTTAGGAGCGTTACAAATATTAATACCAGTGCCGTAGATCGTTGCAAAGTACATGCTATTTACTTTCAATGGATTGCCATAGTGCGTTAGACGTTGAGCATCGAAAATTTCGGCATGTTTTTATTAGTTATGACCTTTATGTCCAACCCTGACACATCCCCATTGCGCATTTGGTTTTAGCTTATCACCGTATATAAGATAAAGCTTATTGCAGGCAATGATGAGATTGTGATTGAGCGCGTGACGTCTGATTTGGCCGATTTGACCCTTCTTCAGCGACTCGCGAACCGGTATGCAGTTCAAAATCACTAGGTTTGTTTGTTGTCGCTACTTTGTTGTATTGTTTCTTGGTCATTAATTCAAGTATGAAGCTATATAACTTTAGTAGCTTCACTTTATTAATATAGTTGAGGACGGATCTCAATTCCATTTCGAAACTTATATATGAGAATACTGACGTAGTATTACACGAGCATTGTAGCAATGACTATATATCACTCTTGGAAAGTGAATGTTGTACTAAAAATGATGAGAGTATTTCCTAGAATGGCGGAGATAAGTCAGAAGATATTCAATGAAATGGGGAGCAGTGATTTTGTGTTAATTTAACAGTTCATTTATGCAAGTCTTGGAAATAAAGATAAAATGTAAAAGAATGCGGTTTGATACTCAGTTCGTCTATTATAACTAATTTCTTGATACAAATAGATAGAAAATATGTATGAAGCTTTCAGTTTTTCTCTCTCTAAGCTTTGCAATCTCTGTAGGCTAGTTAATTCGACAAAGGTTATTTGATTCTTGTTGTAGTTATAAAATATAGCGTTGTGATGTCCAATTTTGCGTTGATGTGTAAATCATTTTTATGATTCATTATTTTGTATGTATTTCGGAACTATATTCTTGATGTATGTTGTCTATATCTATATACATATCATGTCTATGCGTCTTAATGTCGAAAATCCATTCCAAATTTGTACCATCCACGTCTATATGCATATCATCGTCTAAGGTATCTGGCTAATTCTATTGTTCTGATCATGATTATCCGCAGAATTCAATACTTTGTCTGTATTCAGTAATATATCAATATTCATATGTATAGCATCGTGGGCTTCGGCTGGGACTTCAACTGCATTCGTATCCAGTGAATGGTTAAGATTAGAAAGTGTATTGCTTTGGCGGACTTCTAATTATATATGGTTACCATTCATATCTGGTACATTTCATGGTATATATCCTCAGGATCTGAATGATCGTTCATTCGATACGGAGTCATGCAAGTTGCGTGAGGCGGGTTGTGTTGTGTACATGTTCAGAGTTATGATTGCATAGAGACGCAACTGTGTATTGTACAGATATGAGTGTGTCTTATTCCATATACATTGTGTCCTATTCGTTAGCTGGAACTGTATTTTTTCTTCTTCTGTATAGTTTCTGATGCAGTAAATATATCATCAGCACGGTCTATGTGTACGGGTATATTTCTGTGAGACATACATATTTCTGACTGATGTCATAATCATGGTCACTACTTGCAAATTTATGATGATAAATCAGTGTAGAAACATGGAAATCTACTATTCGGCATATTTTTTGGACATGCTTATCGCGTGACATTAATTTCAGAGCTTGTTCTAGGAGAGGTCTATGTGGAAATGAACAAGACCATAAATAGACCTTGATTTTAGCACCCATCACGTTTTCCTATAGGTTGAGTATGTACAGATGATAGCTTTCCTTTTGTGTACGCTATTCTCAAAAATTGCTATTAAAGTGCGATTATTCTCCGCGAATACACAACAGCAGCAATAACGATAATTTTAAAAAGTTACTTGGCACGTATATGTTTGTGCCAACAAGGGACTCTGGCTTTTATGTATTGTTGCTCGGTCACATCTTGTGATACGCTTACTGACAAGCTTCATTGTTAATAGATTACTAGACACACTTATTGTGACAAAAAGGGATGCAGGC
The DNA here is from genome assembly GCF_001186125.1 of Sphaeroforma arctica JP610. Classification (NCBI taxonomy): domain Eukaryota; class Ichthyosporea; order Ichthyophonida; genus Sphaeroforma; species Sphaeroforma arctica. The sequence goes on from NW_014039972.1 coordinate 44,838, forward strand.
CCATATATATATATATATAATGCTGTGCGTGTATCTTAGTGCTCCCGTTTGCTACATAGAGAAAAGGTACGAAAAGCATAGAATTTATCTTTTCCCTCCTTTTATTCGGGATTTCGCACGGCGTATCCAGGCCCATGTATATATATATATATATATATAATGCTGTGCGTGTATCTTAGTGCTCCCGTTTGCTACATAGAGAAAAGGTACGAAAAGCATAAATGTATCTTTTCCCTCCTTTAATTCGGGATTTCGCACGGCATATACAATCTCTTTTTTGAAGTCGGTATTATTGACAGTATCATTTATAAGTTTTAATTTTTGAGAATATTTCGAAGCCGACAAACTGACGCTATGAGCACATTCGTGCCTTCGTATTTGGCCCGTTACTCGCTTCATCTTCGGATACTATGCCGCATTTCATTTGGAATTCTGTTGCGTTCAGTCTTTATCTGTTCTCGAGAAAGAAGATCAATATTTCGTATAAATGAATATGTTTCAAAAGGAATAAGTATTCAAATGATAGATAACCTTACAATAACAGATCTAATATACTGTTCGTACTTTGTTCCCGAGTTCAAATACTTTTGGATATCTTTGACCTTCCCGACCATTAAGCCAATGTAAAGTACGTACAATATCAATATTCGGTAAGTTTGTCCCAGATCGGTGTAATCTATTATTGTTAGGGAAAACAATATGCTCCATGAATTTCAACGTCATGCTTTCAGTGTACGGCACAAATTGGAGTTGCAATATTTTTTAAAAGGGTGGCTCAATTGTAACAACACGAGCTAAATCAAAATAGGTTTAAGTAAGGTGTGCATGCACCTACAATTGATCATGGCTCAGAGATCAAAGCTTACACACAACAAGTAGTAGTGAGTGCATATGCAATTGCGAGCTTTGGGACTTTCACCTACCCTGCTAGATTGTCGTGTATGTTTTGTGTACATTTTTTGAGCTACTTTGTTCATCTATGTCTGTGTAATTAGTAGTGCTGTGACACTTTCCCTGATTGATCGCCGTGTATCTATACATATACATTCAATATGTCGCTCATTATTGGAGGTACTTCTTTCTAAAGTAGTGCCTAGGTTTTGTATATTTCACTTGCCCTGCCTGATTGCTGTATACATATGTATACATTCAAAAAGTCCCTCATTATAATATGTTCTTCTTTGTAAAGTAGTGCCTCGTTTCTATGTATTTCTAATTCGACTGCGTATGTAATGTTGTGTTTGTCTGTAATTAGTTCGCGCGTGTGAATGATTTTGTGTTTTCATTTTTATTATTGCAATTCGTTACAATTGAGTTAAATTTGCGCGTCTCTTTCTAGACAATAACTTATTTTGGTCTGCCTTTGACAAACGGTCTTGCTTTTGCATGGTTGGTTCATTTGTGTTCATTTCAGTGGTTCGGGTAGTGTGACGTTGAATTCAGAGCCATGAACTCGAGTCTCTACTTGATCCTTGGCAAGTGACACATTTGAATACATCATTTGTAGCCCGTGTAAGTATTCTTATAATCCAACATGGATTGTGTGTTGCATGCATCTATCCCCTTGGCAAACAGAGATTTGTGTACAAGAATTCTTTGCAAACCGTGTACTATTGTTATCTTGTGCGGTGTGTGTGATGTCCAGCTTCGTGTACATGTTATGTATTTCATCGTATTTGTACGCAGAGATATATAACAGCATCCCGAAAAGTACACAATATGCAATAATAAATAACAATTGTCTACTAACAGGCTTCTACTAGAGTCTAATCTGGAAAACAGAACTGCGATACGCATTAATATGGAAAACAGAAGACTCTTTGACACCGTAATGTCAACATTATTAAATAAAATACCAAACAAACAGAACAATTCTACCAAACTATCTAAAAACCTTCCAGGAATTGCCTTCTATTTCCGCAAACTGAAAATACTGCGTATTTCTATTATTATAAGTGATTGAACTAATATTCAAAATAACTACTTTCAGCACTGGCCTATTTTGGTCCCTATTTAAATCAAAACCTTCTCGGATTCCGGATAGTGAGATTAACAGACCTGAACATATTGCCTTCTATTTCCGTGAAATCGATTGAAGCTTTGGAGGATCTTCTATATAGGCCTAAAAGCGACGAAAAATGGCGGAAAATCGATGGTCTGGAGGAACTTCCAAGTTCACGCTTTCAGTGATATAGCGGACAAAGCACATTTACTCGATAATTGCCGCAACAGTTCGTTTCGAAAAATTAAGATATTTTCGACGAGCATCTGTAAAAGATCCACGAAATAAACGTATGCAAACAATTGCGCTAACACAGCAGATATAAGGTCTGACAACCTCGAGCACTGAAAATTACTAGTCAATGAGGACGAGCAACGACCAGTCATACAATCAACCGAAACGGTCAATTGGGCGTAATTGTAACCCAAAGTCTAGATTTGAAACTAGAAAAGTCTAAAGAACTCCTTTAGTGCTCGGCACGTCATCAGTACCAGTCTTCGTACACGCAAGGTATATAGCAACAGCAAGTGCCTTAAATGCTGACTCGGCGCGATGATGATCGTTCTTTCCCTGTGTAAAAAATAGAGTAAAGGAGTCCATGATCAAATCACAAATCGATATGTGCATGCATGTGCACAAGACTAAGACTACATGTACTTTTACAAAAAAAATCGGTGGTTAGCCATGTGCAGTGCATCGGTTCATAGCGGATTGTAATTTGTAGCGCAGTACTTTTTTTTGGCACAAGACTGACATAAATCAGAGACAACAACATCTAGTATGTACCTTAATATTGTCGACGTGTAAAGTGATCATCGCGTTTATTGCGAAAGACTCCATAAAGTGGGGTATCATCTCCGTTGACATAGTGCCTGCACAATTAATACAGTATGAACTTGAGTTGCAGAAGCTAATCAGACCGCAAGCTATACGCATAGTCGACGATGTTTCCACTCTTAGGACTAATACATTCGATGATTTTGCACTGGGACGTGAAATACGGCCTGAACAAAAGAATAAGATGACACGGAGCTAAGCTATCCACCAGGCGTTCTCACAAAAATACTATATACATAAACATTCAATCGCCCTCACCGATACTAGGTCGCTGAAGATTAAGATCAATACAGGCGAATGGTCGACCGGAAATATCAACCACTGCACGTGAAAGTGCTTCATCCAAAGGACAGAAAGCATGTCCAAATCTCTTGATACCTCTAACTTCCCCAAGCGCCTTTCCGAAAGTAATGAAAAGCGGTAATCGATCAGCACGTCCTATTATAACTTTCATGTACAAATAGTCAGAAGGAGGAATCAACGATGACTCTTTGAAGATGTGCAACAAAATACAAGTAGGTATATTTATATTGTATAATTCTGAATATGAAATGACCAATACAAAGAAATTCCTTTATGTAAATATGTAATTGGCCAACATGCAGTTGCAAAGAAAAATAATATGTATAAATATGTATAGATGTATATACCTACAAGGATAAATATACACAAATAACTATATAAACGAATATAGATGGGTATGTACATAAATACATAGGCACATAACATAGATGTACACATCCACATCCACACACATATATATATATATAAACATATAAACATAGATATGAATACTACAGAAATAATATATATATATACATATATATGAATACACACACACACACACGTATATATATATATATTTGAAAATACATACATACTTACATACATACATACATATATATATATTTATGCGTATATACATATATATATTTATATATATATGCGAGTGTAGATAAGACTATGTCTCCGCAAATATATTCATACATACAGCAAACCATAGAACATTATCGTGAACATTAGCGTACAAACAAACACACTCCCACACATTCACATTTATACATACATACACACACACATGTATATAAGCACATAACTATAAGTAAATACACACACATATATATGCACAATATATATATATATTATATATATATATATATATATATATATATATATTATATATACAATATATATATATAATATATATATACATACACATACACATATACATATATATATATATATATATATATGTGTGTGTATGTGCATACATATGTACACATGTATATACATGGTATGAATACACGTATATGATATTTGGTTAGCTACACGAATATACATTAAAAATAAATATATTGTATCGTAAAGTCCTATCATGAACACAAAACGCATATATACACCAAAACCGGAGATAGATGTACGCAAACTTCAGATACACATTTCAATATCTATATAGATACACGTGTAAAAATATAAGCATATATGTACAAACACGAATACATACATATACAAACACACATACATACATACAAACATATATATATATACTAAGATAAAAATATACACGCATATGCCCCCACAAACACACACACATATATATATAATAAAAATACACAAACACACACACACATATATATATATATATACATAATATATATATGCATATATATATATATATATATATACATCTACATATACATATGCATATATATATATATAC
>NW_014039972.1:54377-57991 GCF_001186125.1 Sphaeroforma arctica JP610
AAATAGGTCTTTTTCTTTTTTTAACTTTTTTTCAGATGGAACTTTATTTATTTTAGCTAATGGATTAACTTGACTTACGTTCCTATGTCTATCTACAAATTAGACATGTGGTTATGAACACTTAGTACTTCTAGTAGATATTATTCAATAAAAAACAGCTAGAGGTACGTCCTGTGTGTTCGAGGTTACTAAAGCTCTTACCAATAGGCAGTCCCGATCATTCTTACACAAGCTACCACTGCTAAATCCTAACTGACTTAAATTGTATCTTAGTTTATATAACATAGTTTAAAAAATAGAAATAAATATCGAAGTTTACAACTCTCAGAAGTTGCCCGCCCGGGGGATGCAGCTATGTTGGCCGACATAAAGGACGGTTTCTATGCGTTGGCTGTGGCCGCACCGAAGTGTTGGCAGTTTAGGGACAACAAGGGGAATACGTGGTGCTTTCTAGCACTACCAATGGAGGCAACATTCAGCCCCTATTGGTTCAACAAATTAATACCCGTATTTCACAACGTCACGTGGGACCAAGGAAATACAGATAATACTATATGTCGACGACCTACTTCTCGTGGGTTGTCGACTCGACTATGGAAACACAAGAAATTCATAGACCGACTTCTGGCCTCTTTAGGCCTGACACTAGCGCCCGTCAAGGGATATTGGATAACACCAGTGTCTCGGCTATAGCACTTGGGAGTCATATTCGACATAGAGAAGAACAGCGTATGAATGACACCTCAGTTCAAGAAGAAGCTTCTGTCACTGGAGAGACAAAGCAGAACACAAGGCCTATGCAACCAGCGTCGAGTGAAGACCAAAGCATGGCAATCATACTTAGGTTGCCTCCAGTGGGTAAGTTTCTCCACTCTCGGATTGCGGTCTTTCATCGCGGATTTGCAACATATGACTCTGTGGAACAGAGAAATCCAGGTCCACCTATCCGTCGCAGCATTCAAGAAAATAGAAAAGATAAATCTATTATTCTCGATCTTTGAATCCAGGATTAAATAGCTGCCTGATCATCAAGCAACAATAACATCATATTCGTCGAAGATAGGATTCAGCGTGACCCTGCATTACCAGGGAACGACAACGGTGTTCGCCGGCATATGGACATCGACCGAACAACGATGGCCAATAGCAGTTTTAGAACTAAAGGCACTCGTTTTAACATACGAATACTATCACAAAAGGCAAAGCATCGGCGTCATACCACTACTATGGTTGACAGATTCTAGCACCACCCTGCACGCACTCAGAAGCGACAAAGCCAATCGAAGCTAACGAATGCACAGCTGCGGAGGTTGGTATGGTTCTGTCACCTGCTGTCAGTGATGTGCCGGTAGCATTGGGTTATATGCCACGGAAGTTCAGCCTGGCGGCCGACGATCTATCACAGATGGTGAAGCTCCTAGAGTACCACTGTACCGTGCGCTCGTCCGATATACTTTAAATATCCAACCATTGACAGATTCGACCAGATCCATCGACGAGAGATTTCACCCAGATAGCTATTACCTCAGCAAAGAAAACCAGGGACATGTTACATTCGCCACACCTTACCACAACAAATTGGACCAATCTCTCGAGCTTCTAGCCCCACCAGAAACAATGCTGGACCCAATCCTCTCACAACTAGACAAGCGACTCCAGAGGGCCGTAATAATAGTACCAGTATGGAAACGGGCAATTTGGTTATACGTCGCAGTTCTTTACGAACCATCTGGCAACAAACCAACGCCAGACTTCCTGCGTCAACAGATAGCAAACGGTGGCCTGACCGAAGGCACAAGGGAGAATTATAGACATGCGATAAGGATTTGGCACGAGTACCGCACAGCTAACCGCATTCTTGCCCAACTCCCGTCACATGGAGATTTACACAGTTTCTTACAATACTGTTTTTATAGAGGACACCCCCCAGACCAAATTCGACAGATACGAGCTGCGATCAACAGTACCGCACACACACACAGGCCGTTATTCTCGACAGACAGTGGTCATAGGCCATTCAGGCTACGTCTCCATGTGGAATGCCCAGCACCCGAAGACAACGGTCGATCGACCGAAATTCCAGCCAACTGGAGCCTCCAACTGCTCAATTCAACGGGTATCGAACTGGAATGGCGTGCGCTGCTCACCACATTCTGGCTTGTTGGGAGCCCGACGAGATTCCAACCAAACATTTGGTCCGGATTCGATCACTTTCACACCTGCCTGCCGTACCATTCACGTGGATCTACGGAAGAAGGAACGTGACGACCTGTCGAGCATTCTCAAGACAATTTCAAGGACACTGGACGCCAGCACATTCGATTTATTAAAGTTATATTTACTTGCGGCGCTCCAGGACATACCACAAAGTCTCAACCGGCTACCCAACCACCAGAGTATTTTCATCATACGGGGATATTTTCACCGGGCGGGCATTAGCAAACCACTTGTCGCCCAGCACGTACAATAGCACGCTTTTCGCCGCGGATTTGCCCAGAGTCTTTGTAGCTTACGAGTAACAGACGACCTCATCGCTGGACTCATGAGCATTGAGCAAGCATCCATCGCCCAATATCGGTCGATCAAGACCGTCACCGCTGCCGACCGCTACTTCAATGGATGTCTTTTACCGAGCGCACTTACAAACGGTGGGGACTTTCAGTAGTTACAGAAACAAATACTTAAAGAAGAAAATTCTACCATATAGTATCATGAACTTGGGAGCAGTTAGTAAGAGCAGCACTAATTCGCGCTCCGAGTAATTACTCTATGAGTAATTAATTCGGATCAGCTAATTACTGCTGCCTTACTTCCTACTCCAAAGTCCTACCTTATACTACTCAAGGCAGTATATATAGGACGTGTAAAGTACATATTTCCTTCATCCTATATTTCATTCTTTGCCCACCCACATTCACCCTTTACATCCTATATTTCTTACATCATATATTTATCCACCGTTTCTCAATATTAGGAACCAAGTTTCACATCACCCCGCACAACTTAGACACGCCTGACCCAGTGTCGAGCCCTAAAGATGTACGTGATATTATTTATGCACATAATGTTTCCCAGTCGTAAACATAAGGTTTTCAATCTTATCAGGGAAATCTCTTCTCACACAAATCGCAGGACAGCTTAACCTAATCACACTCTCCAACATTTTAAACTGGTTAATGTCAAATACTTCACGAAAGACATACCACTGTAAATATTCAACCACTGTATATATTTAGAGGAGAGCCCAAAAAAAACTATATAAAACAAATCCTATACACACACACACACACACACACACACACACACACACACACACACACACACACACACACACACACACACACACACACACACACACACACACACATATATATATATATATATATATATATATATGTATATACATATATAATATATATAAATATATATGTATATTTATATATATATATATATACACATATATATAAATATCAATATATATAAATATATATATATGTATATATACATATATAAATATATATACATGTATATATATATGTATATATATATATATAAATATATATGTATATTTATATATATATATATATATATATATATAAATATCAATATCAATA
>NW_014039971.1:0-4346 GCF_001186125.1 Sphaeroforma arctica JP610
GAACCCTAAAGCCTAAAACAGCGACAAGAAATATCTTACCTTAACCATCCAGTCCGCTTGATTGTGATGCAAAAGCGATCATCTTTTCTTTCACTTGTGTCCCAGATTCCTTAATTTTGATTTTTGCCCTGGTGAGCAGGTCTGAGATGCTATCAAACCCGCGCGTGAGCGTCAATGACTTACTTACCATAAGTTGTGAGTTCGTTTCCCCCCGGCACCTTTCTTTTATTGCGGTGAATTGAGCCATGCTCGAATTGATGCGTTTGCCAGTCTATATATAAGAGGCAGAAGTTTGTTCATATCCTCTATTTCGGTCACTGGCACGTGATTTATGAAAGCAGCATTTTTTTCACACTCCAGGGTATATATGGGTGGCACTTCGATAACAGTTATAAGTTCACTTATCTTCTGTAGTGAATCCAAGTTGGGCGTGCCAATCCTGGAGTTGAACTTGCACTGTACGAACACATCCCGACTGAAATCTCTATCAGTATCCGGCCTATAAACAGATCGACTTACCCCTTCTGACGTGTCTTGTGATACAATAGCACTATACCTACCGCCGTTGCCTGTTGTATTGTTATGTGCAGGGTTGCATGTTGTATTTTTTTGTGCATGGTTGCCGGTTGTATTGCTGTTGTGTGCAGGGTTGCTTGTTGTATTATTGTGTACAGGGTTGCCTGTTGTATTTTTTTGTGCATGGTTGCCTGTTGTATTGCTGTTGTGTGCAGGGTTGCCTGTTGTATTGTTGTGTATAGGGTTGCATGTTCTATTGTTTTGTGCAGGGTTGCCTGTTGTATTGCTGTTGTGTGCAGGGTTGTCGTTGCCGTTGGTGACAATATTATTCGTAATATCATAGCTACGTAAATTTACGATACTATTGATAATCATTCGTATACCCCTCCCTCCTTGCAATTTACTATGCACATTATTGTTTACATCCGAACTGTCAGTATTAGTGATATTGTTTTCGATTTCTGCATCCGACTCACTGAAGGAGTTATCGATCGCACCATATTGCACATTTAGGGATAATATTATTTATTTCAAAAATGGCAAGTATGTATGATACAATGTATGAACATATGGTATGGCTCTCATAGTCGCTGTAGTGGTTCAGGAAAAATTTGTGGGAAGAAGTGGACAGTAAATTCCCGTTTGAAGCTTGGGCCAAGTAAGTCGACAATGGAAGATATGTGCTGAGTCAATTCGGGCCGGTGTTGACAAAACACTGTTACTATCGAATGTTCCATATATTCGCTTGCTGACCTACTAAGTAGAGCACCCACCTCTGTGGTACGGATCGGGTCTGCGCCGTGTAGTGCCGCGGAATGGGTTAGTGCAGAGTACGCCAGGTTATCCGTCATAATCCGGTCGAGAAGCGAGGATGGGGGTAAGCCAATGCCGCACCAGACCACGGATGAATTCGGTATGTGTTGGCTGGCCTGGATCGGAAGTATCATAGTCGGAACCAACAAGCGCGATGATTTGGTTTGAATCGATATTTGGAAGTAGTACTTCAACAGCGTCATTAGCCGGGGTATGGGAAACATCTGTTGATGTGTCAGGGACGGGTGAGGGTACGGTGGTTCTTCAACATGCTGGAGAAACGATCCAAGGTGTTCGTGGAGGGTCCAGATACTGTGGAAGTCGTGGCACTCCTGTAATTGCTGAAGGAGGTCAGGGCCAATGGGCGGCAGTTTCGGGCCTACCAGGATGCGTCGAATCAGTTGTTGGATGCAGGTAAAGTGGCTGGTAGTGAACTTGTGGCTACCGGGGCAGACAGGGCAGAGACAGCCACATGAATATTGTTATCTGCTTGTAGTTTTAGAATCTCTGCTACTGTTTCAGGCGATTCTACCAGGTTCCCAAGTTTGAGTCTTCTCTGTCTTTCTGCAATATCGTATGGCTCTGAACAACACCGATAGCACCGGGCCTCTATACCTAGGTCCTTATCGAATGGGGATTTATAGTAGTCATGTGTATACAGTTGACATACTGTACATGCTGCACTGAGAGATTCGTTTTGATCCCCTTCAAGACAGAAGGGGCATCCATTTAAAGAGATCTTTTCCGTTCCCGATGGCGTACCGGTGGCCATTCTGTGTGCTCGTTTATCGTAGTGCCTGTGGCTGTGTATTCGTTGATTGTAGTGCCTGTGGTTGTGTGCTCGCTCATCGTAGTGCCCGTGACTGTGTGTTCGTTCATTGTAGTGCCTGTGGCTGTGTGCTCGTTTATCGTAGTGCCTGTGGCTGTGTGCTCGCTCATTGTAGTTCCTGTGGTTGTGTGCTCGTTCATCGTAGTGCCTGCGATTATGTGCTCGTTCATCGTAGTGCCTGTGGCTGTGTGCTCGTTCATCGTAATGCCTGTGGTTGTGCATCGTACTGCCCGTGTATGCTGCACCTGACTTATATTGAGGAATCCTATATGTGAATGACTCGTTGGTTCTGAGATTCGAAAAAACTCAGGGCCGTCAGTATAGTCAATTTGCTCAGAGTTAGCCTCTCGGCCGTTAACCTCATCATCGCTTTGACTTCCTAATGACTCATCTGTCTCTAAATTTTAATGTTCGTATGTTTGTTGCGGCTCTCGTGTTTGTGTCTGATGTGGTGTTTTGTTGTGTGGTGTGCATGGTGAACCTGGGTCTGATGCTCTTTTTTTTTTTTGGGTCGATGGATGAAATGTACGTGATGCGTGCTCTCGTGTTTGTGTCTGATGTGGTGATATGTTGTGTGGTATACATGGTGAATCTGGGTCTAGGTCTGGTGATACACTTCTTTGGGTCGATGCATGAATTGTACGGGATGCGTTCTTTCGCGCATTGTTTATAAGATCTTGCGGTACGTTCTTCTTGCGGAATTTGACTACGCTGTCTGCGTTTGTTGTTATTTTGTGTTTGCGACTAGGATTGCTCGGTGCCTTTCTCTTCCTACTCTGTTTTGATTGTTCCTTAGAAGAAATATGCTTGTTCATCATCGCAGTCACTTCCGAGTTTACATTTGGATTTGTGCCCATCGGCTCTCTGGAATATTGTGGCAATAAAGGTTGTGGTTTGTTATTTAAAAAAAAATATTGAAAGTCTGGGCTTTGGAGTTTGGGAGTTTTCTGTACAGACTCTGGGAGTCTGGGGGTTGTCTGTACTGAAGGAAGAGTGGAAGACCTATGCTTTTCGTTGCTTTTGTCGCGTAATTATCGTGTCGACCAACGGTCTTTTATGTGTTGACCAATTGTCGACCTACGTCGAGCTATGGGCGACACTAGAGTATTTTTTTTCGCCGGCGTGGTCTATATCATTCCCCCCCCCCCCCTCATAGATTTGTCCCAAAGATGGCGTGGTTGAATCAGGTCAGGAAAATGTTGGGGTGGAGGTCATTTTCGTTTAAATCATACCTTTTTCTTATTGGACTATAAGACAATTCACATACTATATGCATCAATAAAAAACGGAGTAAGCTTGAAAACAAAATCATTTCGTTTTTTTCCCCAGCCGTTTCGTTGTATTTAACTGTTTCGTATTGGTTTATATTGGTCATTTATTTATAGTTTTTCTTCTTCTCGAACAATATGTTTTAACACGTCTCGTTCAATGAGATCAAAGGTCGAATCCGTTAAAATAAGGGACCATGGGGTAACGTCTCGCCATAATACATGGAAACTGCAATAGATGGTACCGAACGTTCAGAAGAGGAAAGCCGGACTTGGATTGAGTACGTCGCCAGACGCCAGTCATAGCCTCCTAAATTGAACACGCCAGTTCCGCCACAATAATAAATATCTAAATTATAAATCAGACAAAATTCCAGACAAATACAGATTATCCCCAAGCGACCGGGCCAGCAGACCTGCTGATGAATATGGTATTTGGGGTTGGTTTTTAAAAAATAGAAAACATTATATTTAATTTGATATTTGATATTTTTGTTAAAAAATAATAATTAAAAGTAAATAGCTGTGAAGTACATATAATAGTTTTAAATATAAAGAGGCGATGATTGGTGTGATACTCGATCTACAGATTAATAATATATTATAAAAAAATACCAAAAATATGATGATTTTATAATACTTCAATCTGCGTGTTTTTGAACTCTATGTAGTGTATAAACATTTTATACGTATGATGCAAATGGAGGCCATAGTGCCAAAGCCTTAGGCACTTGAATATATACAATCAAAACAAATATTTGAGTTCTATGCTATACGACTGATTACATACCTATAGGTGAAACTCAAGGATGCATAGAAAATGGTATTGTTTTCTGACAAGTGTGTTGATTGAAAATAAATTATGTATATCCTGCAACCAACAACGTACCTTCACACCCGTACAGAAGTAATATATATAT
>NW_014039971.1:6604-8194 GCF_001186125.1 Sphaeroforma arctica JP610
ATCTATATACTCGTGCATTTCTACATATGTCTTACATATATATCATCAATGCATATATGCATATATATATATATATATATATATATCATATTTATTTAGTACTGCTTGTGGCTATTAAATAAAATTATGCTTTTGAATACTGGTTTCCAATCGAGTCGATGCAATTATTCTCATTGTACTTAACATCAAGTTAAGAAGACTGAAATTGAGTTTAACGAGAGTGTTTTCATATCCAATATATCAATTCCTAAAGGTGTTATTGCACCATTCCACAAGCGATTGAAATTAGAATAAGGTCGGTGGGTGCCGGTGCCAATATTTCCTTCTGTCTCGAGGGACACCATATCTCTACATGTAGCGGAAAGGTCAAACTTCAAATATATAGAAGCGCGGTCATGATTCAACAATATGACAAGATATCTATTATTAACTATGATACTGGAATTGATATACACCGATTGGCGCACTATACACAATAATTCATTTGGGTCCACTTGTTAAGTTGCTGATAGGCTCAGAATAATCACCACCAGTATGTAAATAGGACATAGATAATGAGCATAAGACGTCGATCACGGCATCGTCTGCGAGAGCATGCTTTTAACCAGTTTTCAGTGTCGTGCGCGCAACGTGCGAATGTAAATAGACAATCATGTGACTTGTCGTGCATACTATTTATAGAGCTTCAAAAGCCGGTAGTTTTGATAGGGCTCAATGTCCAATCAATACACAGTGTGTTTCAAGGCGGGTGAATTTGATAACGAATGATGTGGGCGCTGCAATTTTTTTTTGATGCAGTGACGTATGTACAATTAATATATGTACATCATATATTTTTATATCACATATGTATGAACCTATACTAAATATATGGCCATAAGCTCTCTTGTGTGAGTTGTGACTATTAAAATACACTATTATTATAAATAATATATTCCAGCAGATTGTAGCCTGCTAAGTTTCCTATACATATGCACACACAACGTTTAAGGCTAGAATATATGTACAAGTGAATGCGTATCGATGCCGAGAAATAAATACGGCAGCGAAATATTAAAATCGCAACATTGTCCCATCTCAATTGTGTTGCTGGCATAGGGCAGCACCTGTCAGCTTCGGAATCCGATCCAGCACACATACATACTTGGATACTCTAAATATCTTTCACTATGAATCGCTCCGGTCTCAAGACTGTGAGTGATAGTCAGGCCAATTCGATGAACGGCAGAATGTCCATGGGCGTGCAACGGGGTCCACGCAAACCAGATGCAGCATCAAGGTGGGTTTTTGGGCTTGCCTTTCCTATATGTACACGTACCAAATTGTGAATAGTAGCACATTCTTAGTTTGTATGAATGCATGAAAGAGGATCAGTGTGGACATATAACGCGTCATGTCCAGACACTGAATTTCTTTTGGTAAGTATGGCAAATGTGGCAAGAGGATAAGTTAATTTGAATGCGGCATACATGAAGCGTACAGGTGCTATAAAAAATGACTAAGCCGTATATAATATTTAATATGCACCACATATATTTACACCTATTGATGTACGCATATATATATATATATATATAATATGTTTCGTAT
>NW_014039971.1:9141-27702 GCF_001186125.1 Sphaeroforma arctica JP610
ATGTATTACCCATGTGACTGTTATCCTAATTTCATCGATTCGCAGTTCATTGCTTTTATCTCACCATTCTCGTACGTATCAGGTTATCTCCTGTAGTACAATTGTCTGACAAGACTTCAACCATGTCGCTTCTTATTTTATCTACTTCCCTGACCCACATCAGCAGGCGCAGCATGATACCCGTTGCACCCAGTCGAGGCCTGGCCTATTCCAACAGCAACGCATCGCAAGAGTCATACCGTGACAGTGGTAGTTCGCATGCGGGATATGCGCGACAGTCCATGGCGACGGGTAGAAGGAGATCAGCCACACGGGGAGAGATACAACCTCCAAAGAAGGATCGCCGCAGTACTGGCTTTGGACACCATCAATCGTCCATGGCTATGTCAAGGTGGGCTGTTGTATAGTTAGTTTGCCCATCTGTGTAGCTGTGGGCTGTTTAGTTTAGTACTTGTATAGGTATTGTACGTCGCTTCAACAACAGCCAGACGTATGTTGACAATATATTCATGTCTACATACATATGCACGTATGCATTGATGTACAAGCACGTTTGGCTGTAGGCCGTGAGAGAACAAGCCAAAACTGTCCAGAAAAGTGTGTCACACTCACTTGGCGGTGTTTATAATGGTCACCAACTATTCCGTGTATATAGTCTATCTCCGTATCGAAACTTGTGCATTTAAGCTTGCTTGGATTGCTTGTACTTATCCATAGTGGATGACGGGCACTATGTTTAAAGTATGATTCGTGCATGATATTTGCTCCCGCTATTGCAGGCGATCCAGCATCTATGGCGAGCGCTCGGCCAACAAAGACACCCGACCCCTCAGCGATAAAGAATACCGCAAACAATGCTGTGCACACATGTTCCGCTATCTCACAACCAACGGTACGCTTTTAGTCCAGTCCTACCAAGATATAACTCCTGAGTTGTAACGTTTAGTGGGGTCATTTTACTTGTACGTGTGATGGTGTTGATTGTCTGTGCCCGTTGAGGTGCAATGTGTGGCGTTGGATTGTTTTCTGATGTACGGCAGCTCGGGCGTGGCGTCTGATATGTGATGGTTATATGTGATTGGTAACTTGAACTCATTTGCAAATGTGTGGTATCTGATATGTGATGGTTATATGTGATTAGTAACTTGAACTCATTTGCAAAATGTGTGGTATCTGATATGTGATGGTTGTATGTGATTGGTAACTTGAACTCATTTGAAAATGTGTGGCGTCTCATATGTGATGGTTATATGTGATTGGTAACTTGAACTCATTTGCAAATGTGTGGTATCTGATATGTGATGGTTATATGTGATTGATAACTTAAACTCATTTGCACATGTGTGATGTCTGATATGTGATGGTTGGAACTGATATGTTATGGTTGTATGTGATTGGTATCTTGATCTCAATTGAAAATGTATGGTGTCTGATATGTTATGGTTATATGTGATTGGTAACTTGAACTCATTTACAAATATGTGGCGTCTGATATGCTATGGTTATATTTGATTGATAACTTGAACTCATTTGCAAATTTGTGGTGTCTGATATGTGATGGTTGTATGTGATTGGTGACTTGATCTCATTTGCAAATTTATGGTGTATGATATGTTATGGTTATATGTGATTGGTAGCTTGATCTCATTTGCAAATGTGTGGTGTCTGATATGTTATAGTTGTATGTGATTGGTAACTTGATCTCATTTGCAAATGTGTAGCGTCTGATATGCTATGGTTATATGTGATTGGTAACTTGATCTCATTTGCAAATGTGTGGTGTCTGATTTGCTATGTTTATATGTGATTGGTAACTTGATCTCATTTGCAAATGTGTGGTGTCTGATATGTGATAGTTATGTGATTGGTAGCTTGAACTCATTTGCAAATGTGTAGTGTCTGATATGTGATGGTTGTATGTGATTGGTAACTTGATCATTTGCAAATGTGTAGTGTCTGGTATGTGATGGTTGTATGTGATTGGTAACTTGATCTCATTTGCAAATGTATGGTGTATGATATGTTATAGTTATATGTGATAGGTAACTTGATCTCATTCGCAAATGTATGGTGTATGATATGTTATAGTAATATGTGATAGGTAACTTAATCTCATTTGCAAATGTATGGTGTCTGATATGGTATGTATATATGTGATTGGTAGCTTGAACTCATTTGCAAATGTGTAGTGTCTGATATGTGATGGTTATATTTGATTGGTAACTTGTTCTCATTTCCAAATGTGGCTACTCGTTTAGAGATCAGGCAGAGCACAGGTTTGGTGTGCCGACGCGTTCGTGTTTATTGATCGCTATGATCGTTCTCTTGTACTAGTTTGTGCTTAGGCATTGTTGTTTGTTGGCAGATACAGCACAATTCTGTATTCAACTCTCTGTTTTGTCCATGCACGTCAACTACTATTACACTTATAAGCATGTCTCACCATGTGCTGTGGCATTCGCTCCACTAGTTGCGTGTATGATACACTTGTCTGTGCACCCTCAGTCTTTCCCGCTTGCGCTATCGGCATATGACATAGTAGCCATCCTATTGAGATATGCTCTATAACTTGGAAACTCACTTTGTGCGTGCTCGGTACATCATCTTCTCCCACGCCCAGGTTACAGTCATCCCATTTCCATCAAACTGTTAACCCAGCCTATGATGAAAGATTTTTTGCGGATATTCCAGTTCCTGTATACACAGCTAGACAACGGGTACAAGGTGTGTGCAACCACCCTCTTGGCAAGCAGCTGTTGGCAGGTCTTCTGGGATACCCCTTCAGGGTCTCATCACTGAGTCACATCGTGCCGTGTTTGTGTGTGTGGGTGTATGGATATGTGAGTGTGCGTGTGTGTATACTGGTTGGGTGTGTGGGTGTATGGATACGTGAGTTTGTGGGTGTATGGATATGTGAGTGTGTGTGTGTATATACTGTTTGAGTGTGTAGATGTATGGATATGTGAGTGTGCGTGTGTGTATTCTGGATGGGTGGGTGGGTGGATATGTGAGTGTGCGTGTGTGTATACTGTTCGAGTTTGTGCGTGTATGGATATGGATATGTGAGTGTGTGCGTGTGTGTATACTCTGTGTGAGTGTGTGCGTGTGCGTGTAATCATATCTACGGGGGTGGCCTTTCTTTCAACCATCATCTGCGAGTGTTTATGTGCAGGGCAGATGTCCATCAATTCACACTAGAAGTATCCGACTGAATGAAAACCGACCACTCCTTTCGGTTTTCGGAGATTCTCCTATTAGCTGTTAACGCTCACACCTCACATCCCTGTACAGTTCCCGGAGAATAACACAGAACGGACCATCCCAGAAGTCATCATCCTCATGAAGGGCGTGAGGTAGGTATAGTGCTTGACTAAAACGGTGTACGATAACGATTCTGATTGGCTAGCGTATTTACTATTGCTATTTTTGGACACGACATAATATGGCGGTATATCGATAGGGATGTATAACCAGCCGCTTTCAGTCGCATAGTTAGCCTTCGGGTACAGTTGGTATGAGGAATCGCCTGTTTGTAATGTGTCTGATTCTATTGAAGGTGATAATTAGGCGGACCATCTTAAACATTCACATCTACCCACCCAGTATTGCACTAAGCAGATAGGCCAAGCTTTGCTCGCCAAACTATACGCAAGAGCGTATCGTAGGCGATGTTTAAGCACATTTTTTGGATGACAATGTATCTATGTAATGGGCACACATATGCATATGCATGTGTATACGGATACTAACGCGTGTATCTTCAATTGTACACGTGTGTATTCATTTCACATGTGTGTTTTACAGATATCCCTTCGTACTGAAGCAGTCGTCGTTGCTGGCCTTTACTCCCATGGAGTGGCCGTCCCTTCTGGGCGCTCTGCATTGGCTGGTTGAGCTGTGCCAGGTGTGCTGTTCCTCGATATGTGGATGTATATAAATAGATAACCGCCCACTAATGTATCTCGATATGTGGATGTATATAAATAGATAACCGTTCATTAATGTATCTCGATATGTGGATGTATATAAATAGATAACCGCCCATTAATGTATCTCGATATGTGGGTGTATATAAATAGATAGCCACCCATTAATGTATCTCAATATGTGTATGTATATAAATAGATAACCGCCCATTAATGTATCTCGATATGTGGATGTATATAAATAGATAACCGCCCATTAATGTATCAAGACGTGTATACCTAAACACGTGTGATACACGTGGATGGCTTACTTTTCTCTCCCTCCACACTTTCACCTAATTATCCAGTACTCTGCCTGTCACCCCGTCATGATACCTTTCTGTGCACTTGTTCGGACCGCATTGTCTGCCCGTTTAATAAGAATCGTGTAGTTATTCCGGTTGTATCCGTCTGTATGTCTAACAAATATCTGCGGCTGAAACCTGGTTTCCTGTTTCTATATTTATTTGTTTTCCTTTCTATTGTCCACCCGCAGTGCACACACAGCCCCTCTAGTCAGGACTGCTGCAGGCACTCGTGGTGTGAGTGTGATACCGCTTATACCGCGTGTCATGACCATGTGCACTGAGTCTGAATTTATAGTTCGTGTGTAAACCGTCTCCTTTACCACTTGACATGCCTCTGGTAGTTCTGTATAGTATTGGGAGTGTGTTACATGGTACATATACAGCCACCTTATATCGCACCATGCCGCACTGCATCGGCTTGTCTCTGCTGACAGATCAGATCTTCTGTGTGTCCACTGGAATCACTCACAACTGCGGCGCGCTCTTTTTTTTTCATCGTACCTCACTTCAAAGTTACTTCAAACTATCCACATCTTGTTGTCCTGCTTTTAACCCTTTCTAATCATGGGGGTGTTTCGCACTAGCACTAGAATGACAGGCCTGGGGAGTGGCTTGGGCACGGCATCTTGCCCGTTTGCTGACGTTTCTTTTTGTCCCACCATCACCTTGGCAGTATAATGAAGGCATTGGCCCTGCCCCATATTTCTACTCGGTGTCGGAGTTTGACGAAGGTGTGCCGAGAGACGCCCAAGCCCAGCATGTATTTGAATATGTGTCTAAGGTAGGCGTGTGCCATTCGTCCCGTCTCATACTATTTCAAGTCGTGTGTATAGAAACGTTGTTTTATATCAAGGGAGTGTAACAGCGTGTATGTAGTATATATTTGTATGAGGTTTGTGGGAGATGTATGTTCGAGTACGTGGGTATCAAAGTCAACTGGTATTATATACTCTCATATAGTCCTTCGTTTGTATCCTATTGGGAATATATACTTACATAATTTTTGTTTAGTCCTGCAGGAAACAAATACTTGTATATCACTCTGTTTGTATCTTACTGGAAATATATACTTATATAATTCTTTGAATGTATCTTACTGGTATTACATAGTCATATTAACCTTTGTTTGTATCTTACTGGTATTATATAGTCATATAAACCTGTGTTTGTATCCTACTGGTAATATATGTTATATAGTGGTTTGTGTGCATACTACTGGTATTATATAGTCATATAAACCTTTGTTTGTATCCTACTGGTAATATATATTATATAGTGGTTTGTGTGTATACTACTGGTATTATATAGTCATATAAACCTTTGTTTGTATCCTACTGGTAATATATATTATATAGTGGTTTGTGTGCATACTACTGGTATTATATAGTCATATAAACCTTTGTTTGTATCCTACTGGTAATAAATACTTATATAGTTGTTTGTCTGCATACTTCTGGTATTTTATACCTTTGTTGACCTTTGTTTATATCCTGCTAAAGTATGTACTTGTATAGTTATTTGTCTGCATACTACTGGTATTTTATACCGTTATCGACCTTTGCTTCTATCCTACTAAAGCATGTGTACTTATATAGTTATTTGTCTGCATACTACTGGTATTTTATATCGTTGTCGACCTTTGCTTCTATCCTACTAAAGTATGTACTTGCATAGTTACTTGTCTGCGTACTACTGGTATATTATACTTGTATCGACTTTCGCTTATATCCTACTGGTACTATAGGCCTATGCCAGTTTCATGCTAGGCACAGGAGACGATGACGACGACGACGGCACCGATCTCACGCTGTTCTCACGACGAAAGGACTCTCTCCTTGAACGGAAGCAACAGATTGATCAGAGCATCGACCGGCTGAAGAATGAATCTGTCAGGTGAATAGCTGATACTACTCACTTGTTATCCGTGTCATGCGTATGTATGATCCTCACATATGTGTAGGACAATGGCTGTGCGGATACCATCGGAGACAAGTAGTACTATCTGGTCAGATGTGTCTGTTGCGTCGATTTCTCGCAGTAGTGTTGAGTGCATGACAGGTTCGACCGTTGATTTGGGTTGTGTGACGGGGGGAGTGATGTCTCATAGTTGGCCCACTGAGGTGTTTGCTGGTGGTTTGTTTCTCATCCGCTCCAATCTGCGGTAACTCACTTCGTGTTCTATAAACAGATTCTCGCAGAACGTGTTCATTGGTTTCTCTCATACGCAAAGGCACCTGTCCCGCTTTTCTTGAGGCAGGTGGGCATGGACACCCCCGGACTTCTCCCCACACCCTCTCATACCTCACACGCACACCTTGACTACACATGAGGACAAATGCCGAGGTGATTAGTTGGCAGGTTGCTTAGTATTGACACATTGATTATACACGAGTACAAATGCCGAGGTGACTAGTAGGCTATTTGCTTAATATTATGCCTCACACACACACATTGATTAAACATGAGTACAAATGCCGAGGTGACTAGTAGGTTGATATTGTGCATTTGCGTCGTGCCCATGGCCGCTGCAGGTACACGCAGGGCCCCACTCCGCTGCAAGAGGCGACGCAGATGAAAGCCGATTGCGAATCTGACATGCGGAAGTTTGTGCGCGTGATACAAGGTAAGGCGCTGGATCATACGTATCAGTACACTACTCAACTGCGATGCACCATGTACATGGACAGTGTACTACGATGTACCAAGCACATGGACCGGATTGGTACTTTAGATATCCGTGGCATGGACTGTGTCTCTATTGTGGGTATTGCGGAATTGCAGCTTGCACCGGCCACATGCGCGCTCCGTTCGTGATATCAGTATGGAGGACCATGGCTGTGTTGTGTGTTGTGTCTTGGGGAGCTGCAAAAGTTCTCTCACCCCAATGCACGATTGGGATGCGATCGTCTACGTCTCCTGTGGGCTGACGTATCGCGTGCGTGCCGTTTACAATAAACTTCGCCTGAAGCGTCATTCAGTGGTCTCTATCTTCGATTGTCTCGAATATACAGACAAGCAAGTACTGTGCAAGCTCACTCTATCCGAGGGTGAGAGTCAGTGTACAAAATACTGTTGAGCTTGTACAATGCCTTATCTCATAGTGTGTGTTGGAGATACGGCCGTGTGCCGAGAGTCCTCAAGCTGCTTTGCCTGTTTCCCCGCCGGCACACCTTTAGTTATCGTACGCCTTACCATTGTTCGTCATCCGTCACCCCTAAGTGTCTCTGGCACAGTGGCCTTGCGGGTATTCTATGTGCCACCACCTCAGAAATAGACTCTGCAGTTCAAGCCGACACTAACACACACCGTGTAAGCAGACCAACTACGTTTATCAACTCCCCCTGCACTCAGACTACGAACGAAAGCTGATGTCCAGGCAGAAGAAGTTGGCTGAGAAAACAGCCCTGGTGGAGCAAGCACGCAAAGAGGCCGCGCAACTGCAAGCGGAGTCATCGCATCTGAACAACGTGCTGGCCAACCAGGAACTGTCGCCAACGGATGTGCTCCGCATTAATATGGATAGGGCTCATGTAAGTGTTGGGTTTCTACTTGGGTTGTGTATATATATTTGGATTCTATTCGGGTCGTTCATGTATGTTTTGGATTATACTCGGGTTGTGTATGTAGTTTATGGTTCGTATTCAGGTTGAGTGTGTAAGTGTCGTAGATAGCCAGGGTGTGTGTGTGTTTCGTGGTTTTGCGAGCTGCAAGGGTGTATGCAAGGGATTTGCAGCCCGTCGGCCCGCATACACTAAACGTGTTGTAGACATATATATCTAAGATACAAGGAGGATAATCCAGGCTCTCAAATAGCATGGGAACAAGCACATCTCGCACGACTCCATGTGGGACGTATGTCTGGGTTTATACACAGTCTCTCGGGGCGCCTGATGGCACAAAGACTCGCATGCTTGTTTTTTGTTTTTGTCGTCATATGTCTGATTTTGGCCATGGTATCGTATCGTGTTCGACTATACTTCATAATACCTCGTTGTCTATACAGACTCTGACTGTGCAGTGCATGTGTGTTTGCAGCGTGTCCGTGTTGGGTTTGTTGGGTTTGTACGATCGCGTACGGCCCTTTGTTGGACACCCAAATCACCAACAAACAACTGCACTGTGGTCGCAGGTCTATCCCATTCTCAGACATTAGTCCGTTAGACACTTCTGTTATTATCGACCATTTCGTAAACTCGCTCACGAACGTTGCTTCGCCCGTATATTTTAAGTGCCTGAATATTGCCGTGAAGATATTTGGGGGCATAATCTATACCCGCGCTCATAAGTTCGCACAAACACACATACATTCTAGGCCACATGCGTATGTGTGTACCCCGAGTACTTTAGTTCAACGAGAGGAAAAGATTCTGGCACGCGTGTTGATAGTTAACTTATGGGCAAACATTCAACCATTGTACACTTCAGCTGAAGAAGAGCTTGGAAGATGCGCAGAAGCAGAAGGAAGACTCCGACATGAAGCTATTCGAGCGAGAGAAGGAGATCACACTGGCCACTCAAGAGGTAATGTCTCCGAGTGCAAATGCTTAGGGAGTTCTATCCGGTTATACAAGTGAATGGTACTCTTGGATACACCCTTTTCCCGTAGCGAATAACCCTACGTCTGAGACTGTGAAGTTTGCCCCTGCCGTGTCTAAAAATAGAGACCAATAGCAAGTACTCACCACATCAACACATCGCAACCTCTCTTTCTCTCTCTCTCTCTCGGCAGATCCACCGCAAGATTTATGCGTATCACGAGTTAGCTGGTAGCATCGGCGTTGTGCCCTCTTCAGCCAAGGTATGTGTATGTGACTGACCCACATATCTATTTCCGGGTGTCAGTATCGGTGAAGTAATATCCAACCGGTATTCTTTCTTCCTTCTAAGTCCTTTGCTTTTGCCTTCAAAGTGATGCCTGCGACGTACGATGCGCGTCGTAGGCATGCATCCATAGGGGCTGTCATCATAACATCAGCCTTTGGTGACCTTCCATCACCTATTGAGCTACCTCTCCAAGACATCCAATATGCATGTGCATTATACAGAGTGGTGATAGACAGAGTGTGTATTGCGCCAACCGGTTGTTGACACCACTGCATTTGATATTGGGCTGAATCTCTGTTGAAGGAGTCTGCAGATTCGCTACAACAGCCCAGATACCGTCTGCGCCACTATGACGTAGCCTATGGCAATCGCCACTGCATGCGATCCCCCCAATGCTGCCTACTTGAGTGGTTGTAATGGTTCACCCTTAAGATGAAGCTCAATGAGTCTGAGTATTAAACATTTTCGCGAATGTTTTTTTTAAATAGAACGCGGCGGGGATGCGATACGAGCTGGAGTACAAGTCCTCAGAACCAGAACCCGAGCGCAACCTCTTAGGCTATCTCAAGGACACCATCACGCCAGCGCTGCAGAAGCTCAAGCTATCGCACAGCGCCAACATCAGAGAAGTGCAGAACTCTCTGCTGGAAGCACAGGAGGAGCACGAGCAGGTGTGTTGGCAGGCGTGCATGAGTGTGTGAATTTGTGGGTGTATGGGTGTGTGAATGTGTGAGTGTACGAGTACATGCCCTTGTAAGGCGGATGCTACCTACATGCGCACAGCACTTACTGCTATAGACTGTGCTTCCCGTTTGAAAATGGGTGGATTGCTTCGCAATCGAGAACTGGCCCTGTCCGAATCATTTGAGACTAGCTGCATTGCCTGTCAACTGCGAGTCAAGAGCCGTGCGGGTTTTTTTTGTCCTGCTAACAGGCACGGTATTCTTTCTAATTTCGAGCTGACCCATTTCCGTGACTAATTTCAGGTGAACGAAGATCTGACCGAAAGCAACAACCGGCTTAACGACCTCAGGAACAAACTGCACCGACTGGAAGCGCAATACCGCGACAAGAAAGACGTAAGTCCTGACATGCTGGCTCGGTATACAAGCCCCTATTGTATTATACATGGAAACCTGGTTCAGTTTTGGTCAATCAGTATCGTTCCTGCAAAGTCGAATTCACGGCATGCATAAGACGTGGCCTTACGTATTGTTTCTAAACTTCTGGCGAACAACCTTTATATATACTCAAGACCCGTGTGCGGTTGCTGAAGTCCAGGTGTGCGTGACAGCTGCTACATGTGTACCAGTACACATATGATCCATCAGCAAGAGAACGGCAGTGTTCCGCACTTTGCGAGAGCCAGTCTGAAATACTCGTGCGGTTTGATCTTGGTTTACGTACTGGGCGTGTATTTACGTAAAGAGTGCCAGCAAACATATGATCCATCAGCAAGAGAACGGTAGTGTTCCGCACTTTACGAGAGCCAGTCTGAAATACTCGTGCGGTTTGTTCTTGGTTTACGTACCGGACGTGTATTTACGTAACCCCTTTTTCTCTCGGCCTACTTCTTTAGATCGCGAATTCGACGCTGAGGAGCCTACAGATGGCCGAGGATGAATTAGAGGAGCAGGTTACGCAAATGGACATCGTCTACCACGACGGATCGCTGCAAAGATTACAGGCACAGTATGTACTGATTCGATATTAAACGGTTTAGGTACGCGTGCGAAGGGTCCAGATCACAGCAATATCTATCGATGGCCGCCGATAATCATATGTGTGGCTATCCGCAAAAGGCCAAGTCCTCTCTGCGTTTAGTCAGTCTCCTGTACACATGGTTGCTTCGCTCTTATCATGTGTCGCTGCTGTCGGCGTTTGGTCAGGCAGATCCGCGTGCGCTCCCTTTCTCGTCTGTACATATGTTGCCAATCTGGTCTACGCCGAATCGCTCGGTGGTATTGAAATCAGGCACCTGGCCACTACTAAGCCTGTATGAATCAATAGACTGTCCTAGATACACTTTGAGCTTCGAGAATACTAGCACTAGCCTTTCACCCTTTTAACGCCAACGATCCCAGGACCAGGATTCTTTATGCATCGGTCCTAATTGTCCTGTTTATTGCTTACATTTTCCCTTAAAGCTGCGCGTACCATAACTAAGGGTCTCTCTAACCACTTTACTAGCCCGTATGTATCGAGATACGGGTGTTCGTATTCACAAGGCATATCACTGCACATTCTGCGTATTAACTGGAAAATCGTTCCTAGGTCCCACTCATGCTACACATACAATGTCCATTCTTCAATGCCACTCCATGCACCCTCGCATAGTCCGCTTGACACCTGCGTCCCTCGAGGACCCATAAATCTGTTAAACAGGTTCCCTTAATTGCACTGACCCGCAGATGACTACGTTCGCTTCTACTCGTACAAACGCAATGGCATATACTCATGAACTACATCACAGCTAACGAATAGAGCACCCGGCTCGTCGTGCTACTCTGACCCCTCTCACTCTGTAAAGATACAAAGATCCAATAAACTACATGCGACCAACACTCGTACTATCCCAACCACGCTAATCCATAGCCTGCTCAGCATATGGTCTAAAAATAGCCACCAATCACAACGCCTCAAACTCCCCCGCGCTACAGATACGAAGACCAAGTGCAGCGCCAGGTGGCCGAGCGCAATCAGATGATTCCTGCGCTGTACGCGTCACTGAACGACGCTGTGTCGCTGAAGGAGCACGTGAGCGACCAGCTGGATCAGCTGAACAAGATGGCCTGCGCCGCCATAAACGACATCATGAGTTTCCAGCGGTGAATGGGGAAACGGTTGGTGGGCGAGAGGGTGAAGATAGGACGTATGGGGGTGTATGGAAACGGAACGATAGTCCTGGTGTAGGATTCGAAAGGGTTGCCAGGCAGCGTGGCAGAAGATTTGATCACTTGGCCATTTGTAGATATAGTTCTGGTGCGGGCCACACAATCCACACTGAATCACAGGAGACTTCATCGAGTCCCTATCATTTATATATAACCGCTGTCTAAGGCAGCCCTTCCGTTAGGTACGGTACCCCGATGGTATTCGCAGTCAGCGGTCGTCCCGAACTATTCTGGCTGTCCTAACCACAGCTATAGAGCGTGCTGTGGTGCCTCAAGCGAGAACCCAGTGCTCACCCAGGATTGACATACATACTGAACACATGCCGCAGAAGACACAGTCCGCACAATGTAAATAGATAAACACAACCAGTCACGTCTGGATCAGTTCGGCGACTTGACTTAACAAGTAATGAGGGGCGGGGAGACGACTGCGTGCACCGGGATGAGCTTTGCCATCAGTTGGCACCTACCACAGAGCATGGTGCGGTTCAAGAGGCAATCACAGTATAAGGACTAACATCATATTAGATGTCAGAGGATGGGCCCGGCAAGTTTTTGGTACAGAACTTTGCAGCGTGCGGACTATTTTACTCGGCATGGGACACTCTGTCGGCTGAAGCTTGTCGACTTGGAAACCGCAATCGAAAACTGAACAATTAACTCGCCTCAGTTCGAGTGAATAAATTATCCATGCACGTTTGTAACACGTTAAACGTTGAGCGTTAAGAGAATCTGCGACGCATATTCAAAGTATAGTATATCCATCAAGGTGTTCTACTGCAGTACGCTTTTCAAGGCAAGTTTTCATATACATATTTGTAAGAACTAAAGTAAGAGTGACGGAGACAAATGTGTGCACCCGAGCATCATCGGTACCCACGATTGTCAAGAGAATAAAAATAGCATGAAACATGTGCGACTAGGCAATCAATATATGGTCAAGGTAGATTGTAATAGCTATCCGAGGACAAGCCTCCACAAGATCTTGATATAACTCAGAAACATGCCCAATATTACTCCAGTATCATACATCCGTCACTACTTCGACCTCAGCCTCTCGAATGTGAAATTGAATTGATGATCTCCCCTTGAGTTGAAGTGAGTCAACCTTCTCGACATGTGTTGTATGACAACAGACTGGGAACATAGAGACAATGCGTGCACTTGATCCAAAGTCTAGTGTATTCACTTAGGGTCCGGCAGGTATTTGGGGGGCCTTCCAGACATGTGTTGTATGACAACAGACTGAGAACATAGAGACAATGCGTGCACTTGATCCAAAGTCTAGTTTATTCACTTAGGGCCCGGCCCGGCAGATGTGTGTGTGTGGGGGGGTGGGTGTTATTTTTTGCGTTTTAAAGTATCTGTTCTACTCCTCATCGTCTGTCAAATCGGCGACCTGTCCAAGTACTCGCTGTGTAATCGAAAGACAAAAACAGAATTCATAGTGAGAATCTATCACACCCAAAGGTTTGGTTAATCAAATAGGCGCACCCCATGGTACAACAGGAGCACAAACGTGAACATAGATATAGCTTGTTGGTTTGTCCGTGTACTTGCAAGCACAGACGGCGTGATATGAGATTGGATGGTTTCGCCAGCTTAAAACGAACAAAGAACTTTATGTACACAATATCGTTTCCGTGGTAACGACGATCCATCTACATACCCGCCGACACGACTCATGTCACGTCCAAGGCCATATATTGATAAAATGAAGCATCACTTACGATCAAGCAGCAACAGTTACCACTTAATCCAAACATCCCAAAGCCCAATAGTACAACTGGCAGCACACACAATGTTGAAAGCAGAGCAATACCCCGCCTCTGCCTAAACCCCTCATAGAACATAACCTGTACCCGTACTACAAAGCTGCAACAACATAACTTGTGCGCGTGCTACATAGCTGCAACAAAGACACGCCATAAACAGCACGACCAGAACAGCGTGCTAGCAGCGCCACTTACATCGGCATAGTCCTTGAGCACGCTGGCGGCAGGGCCCGTCATATTGGACACGGCCATGTCAACGCCCCACGTGCCGTCTCGCAGATGCAAACAGTGCACCAGCGCTCGCTCGGCTGCGCGCTTGACGTACATGTGCTGCTTCTCCTGTGGGTGTGGGTGGGGGTGTGTGTGTTGGGGGGGGGTGAACGAGTGGCGAGTGCGAGTGCGTATATGCGTGAGTTGGTGTTGGGAAACGAGGGTACGTACATGCAACAAGCATTGCGGAGAGTAGTCGGAGGGTGGTACTGCAGTCTGCCATGCATACACCAAAACACAGGTGTGTGATGTGGTTTTGTATCGCTTGCGTCGTGTTTGTGCAGTTCTTGCACGCATTGATAGATCTAATCGTTCGCGTGCGTCACACCC
This sequence comes from Sphaeroforma arctica JP610, assembly GCF_001186125.1. Taxonomy (NCBI): domain Eukaryota; class Ichthyosporea; order Ichthyophonida; genus Sphaeroforma; species Sphaeroforma arctica. Next base: position 23,508 of record NW_014039971.1, read on the forward strand.
ACATCGGGTCGTCCAAGGCCCACCACCACCACAGTCCACAACCGTCCACAAGCAACTCCGTATGGAGAATGTCCGGTACACTCGCGATAGTAATGATATTATTATTATTTAATTTGGGTAAATAGATACCCTCTGTCGCATATGTCAAAGCCGACACCGGAGCCTAGTGAAACATACCAAAACCCCTGAACATACACATTGCACCCACCCAGAAAACACACCTTCGCAACCGTTAATAAAGCGGGTAAGACCAGTGTCTGCACGGGCTTCTCGTCCGTGAAGGCAGGTGACCTCTTGGCTAAGTCAGCCACCACCTGGCACCCCCTGTGCCTCTGGTCACTCTGGGGACCTTGGATGGCTGTCACAAATGCTGGCAGGATACTCTGTGGCAGGCTGTGAGTGTGTGGGGGTGGGGTGAGTCGGGGAGTATCCATCCGCATGCCTGGGTGTGAAGCGGGCTATAGTGTGCGTTCAGTACTTGCTAGATCGTTTGGGTGAGTGCTGGGCGTTCGATTGGGGTTAGTTACAGCGGCGTGTAGCTTGCCCCCTTCGGTTGTAAGTGCTAAATAAGACGCGTAAGTGGGCGTTTCTCTCGATTTACAAGTCAACCCCCGTGCCACATTGCACTGGTGGAGTGTTGTGTGGCCATGCTTGTGCGGTGCAAGTGATTCTGCGGGCTACGTAGAGCACTTGGGGATCGGTGTGCGCACTCGCAGTACCCGGTTGAAATATTGATAGAGCTAACTGGACGCAATGACTACGATACTTAGGTCAGCACTGACAGGTACAGAGTTGACAACAATATGCACACGACCGACTCCGAAGTGGACTATAAGTATACGGTGGGCCATTATCTGAGTTGCATGACACCGACACCCGTCCTCAATTTGCTAAGTAGCTGAAACCGCTCTAATGGTGACTATCTATAATAAATCCAGGGGAGAAGTTGGGAGAAGGACACATCTATCTGGGAGAGTACCTAACTGCCCCAACAACTGTACCTGTGCTAAGGTTTTCGTTTAAAAGCTCTACCTTGCCTTGCCCAGGCCAGCCATACCTCTGTGACGTATGTCCTTCCTCGGCGGTCAGGTAAGTCAGCAGATTGCCACACGCCTGTAACGCAGCGCAGGCGGTATCGCCATTCTTACTGCTGAGTCCCCGGACAACCTCTCTTTCAATGGGCAACTGTCGGTCGCTGGACCACACACGCGCCACACACCCAGTGGTAGGGGATAGGGCAGCTGCACAGTTAGGCCAGGTGAGTGGATGCGGTGTATTAGTACACAATACCGCATGGATGTGTGTGTGTGTGTGATATGTGATTGTGTGTGTTGCACACCCAGAAGTAGGGGATAGGGCAGCTGCACAGATAGGCCAGGTGAGTGGATGCGGTGTATTAGTACACTATGCCGCATGGATGTGTGTGTGTGTGTGTGATATGTGTTTGTGTGTGTTGTACACCCAGTGGTAGGGGATAGGGCAGCTGCACAGACAGGCCAGGTGAGTGGATGCGGTATATTAGTACACAATGCCGCATGGATGTGTGTGTGTGTGGGTGTGTGGGTGTGTGGGTGTGTTGATAGTCTGTATCATAATACTATATCAGTAAGAACTCGGACAATACCAAGGCACTCCATCTCGCTTCAATGCAATCGACACCAAGAAAGGCGACTACAGCGCCAATTTCTAGATTATTCGCCTGGGCCCCAGACAAGTATCAGCCAAGATGCACAGTGACACCCCATACAAACCTGGTCACAGACCACCGCTACCGGCACACCCCACCCAATTACTACACACACCTCCAATTAACTAAGCTGCCTACACATTTTGGGGCAGTGTTTAAGACATGCTTTCCCCATGGCACACTTGACGCCTGAGCTACAGCCACATACCAGATCGGGTGCTCAGACTTCGCTGTGGACCCTAAACCTTTAAACCCTATAGTTCCCCGACTCACGCGTCAGATAAGAGTGCAAAGGATTCGCCGCTGACCACAAACCTCCCAAACCCCTAGAACACTAAACCCTAGACATGTACCTACTACATACCAGAGAGGGTACATAGATTGCGCTGTTGTTCGTTGGCTGATGTGGGGGGGGCCAGCACCTCATTGTCCAGTAGATTGTTGAGCACATCGTCGTCCATCGAAGTGCCCAGACATCCCACACAGGTGGCCGCCAGCGTTCGCACTCTGGGGGGAGAAGATGGGGGGGGGGGGCAGAGATACAAAATACATGCAGCAAGGAGGTGAACAGGATATATTGAATAAGCAGAGATAATACATGCGGCATAGAGCGATTTACGGTTTAGGGTTTATGCCCCTTTCGGCGTAAGTACACTACAGATAGCAATGCGGCTTGCCGCGTGGTTGTGCCATACGTGTACAGAATATGCGATGTCTTTCAGCGCGAAAGCTCTGCCCATACTAAGGACTAGCTTAATATAAAATAGTAGAAGCTTGCAAGTGGAAATAAATATTAAAAATATGTTATAGCATGCTCTGGAGCTGTTGGTCGCCACTTCGACTTACTCTTCTTTGTCGTCATCCCAGATGTCTTGTAGTATTCCGAGCGCGAGTGTTGTAGATTTCTCAGCAAATTTAGAAGCACCCTGCATATACGGGAATACGATGCATGCAGTATCAGAATCACATACACACGCATACAGGAAAAATGAAGTATCAGCAACATGTACACACGCATAGAGACATAATAAGGTAAATGAAGCATCAGAAACATGTATGAAATGTGCGCTATAAACCTACATGCTAAGCCTATATGCCTCGATATACTTGAGCCGTTGGTTAGTGCCTATGTGTAATATGAAATGCCGACCACGTCGCCGCAACGTTCCGTGAACCAGTACAACCCTGTCAATCTATCAACCGGCACCCATCTATCTACACCTACCAGGAAGTCAGTCTGTTCAGAGAAAATACGGTACAGTATAGTATAGTATACTTACCCCACGAATAGTGTTGGCCAAAGCCTGTAGCATAGCCGACCGCGTGGGCTCCTCACCGTCTGCCACACCGTTGCACAGCTCAATGACCAGTGCGTCTATGCGGTTGTGTACAGCGGCCATGGGTAGGAAGGCCTTGGCTGCCTTGCCCCGTACTACCTCATGGTGATCCGCAAGTGCCTGAGAATTGATTGGGTAGAGTTGGTAGCGATATTGGAATTCATCAAAGATGTATGGCGCGAAGTAAGGGGGAAATGTGTATGTAAGATACTAATATATATATATACATATATATATATATATACATATATATATATATATATATGTATGTATATGAATATATGAATATATTATATGAATATATATATATATATATATATGTATATATATATATATACATATATCTATATAAATACATATATATATGTTCATATATACATATATATATTCATATAAATATAAATATAAATATATATATACGTGTGTGTGTAAGACAACCATTCACATATCATCCGCAGGCTTTCGTAGTAAGAGAAAATTGACAATACATTATTGAGGCTTACGCAAGGCTTAAATAAGAAACGTAAGACTGGAAAAACAACCCCGACACACAAAGGATTGCGCAAACGCCTCGCACAAACGAGGGCAGTATAGTCCTTCACCCACCCGTGTTGTGATAAGATATGTAAATAAGCCTACTCAGATAGATACAATCCTAATAACGCCCACAAAGATGGCATTTGAGTCTCGAGGAAGGCTGCAACAGACACCGTAACAGAGGGGAGTGGTGCGTACCTTCAGGAACGTCGTCTGGAGCTGTGGTAAGAAGGCCTTTAGCTGCACCGACGACTTCTTCAGCAGCAGCATGAGTGTGTCAATGATAGCCGCCTTCACTTGCCAGGCAAATCGATCGGACACCACACGGATCAGTGGGCCGGTGATCTGCAATAAGAGCCATGGATGATACAAATGGGCCAGATGAGAGGTGATAAGGAGCTTTGCCATGAACAACTAACAGTATCAACCGGAAACAGATACCTGTGAAGAAACCTGGTGGTCTGGGATGAAAATGGGGATGTGCGCAAGGATGATGTGGTATAGACTGGAGCACCCAGTTTTACTGCATTTCAAGACTCGCGAGTTTCACTGAGTACAAAGCTCTCGCCAGCATAACAAAAGCACTAGCACTACGAAAAGACCGAAATGGTATGTACCTATAAATATATATATA
>NW_014039971.1:28350-57955 GCF_001186125.1 Sphaeroforma arctica JP610
AGATTGTGGGGTAGGTGGTTGGTGAGTGGCTGGTTAGATTGTGGGTTAGGTGGTTGGTTTAGATTGTGGGATAGGTGGTTGGTTAGATTGTGGGTTAGGTGGTTGGCGAGTGGCTGGTAAGATTGTGTGGTAGGTGATTGGTGGATGTACTAGCGTGAGTTCAGGGAGCATCCGAACCAGCGCACAAAGATCGAGCACAGACACACGTGGGAGGGTGTCGCACAACAAGCGGGGGGCAGGCCTAAACGGTTACGTGGTCGTGGTTTAGTACTGGGCACGAACCGACGAGAAGCATTCATATATGGCACACAAACGCAAAACATTGGCTAGGGTGATGCCTATTATTAAATAAGTAGAACCCCTCCAACATACACTTCTCACAGCAGTGGGGGATGAGACAACATACTATAACAGCCAATCAATAACAACCAATCCATGTCTATCAAACAGAACGAACCACTACCAAACTAACATCTCGGATACGCATCTTGAGTAACACAACATGTCAATTGTGTGGGTATGGCTATTGCTAGAATGTGAAAGCGCTGACCTGTGTGCAATTAAAAAAGCGTGTACACGCCCTGCATGTGTGAGTACAACTTCTACATGGCATACACGAACTCTAACAGTACATATACAGTCTTTGTGTGGATATACCACTACATAAACATGCTCATATATACACACATACACATACACATGCTCGTGCCCGAGCACATACACAGACCCTCTCCTTCCTGTTCTTCACATACCTCAATGTCATATGTATCGGCAATGACAACAATGATCTTCGATGCGACCTCGCGGTAGACGGCCTTGTGATGTCTGTGTGAGTGAAGCAATATGTGAATGAAAGCAATTACGCGTGTATGTAGCTATATGTCTTGTGATGTCTGTGTGAGCAAGGCAACATGCCAATGAAAGCAAATACACGTGTATGTAGGTATATGCCTTGTGATGTGTGAGTGAGTGAAGCAATATGTGAATGAAAGCAATTACGCGTGTATGTAGGTATATGCCTCGTAATGTGTGTGTGAGCGAAGCAACATGTCATGAAAGCAAGTACGCGTGTATGTAGGTATATGCCTTGTGATGTGTGAGTGAGTGAAGCAATATGTCAATGAATGCAGTTGTGTGTGTAAGTAGATATATGATCGGACAACTTTGAGGGCGAAACAGCACGCGTAGTTGTAGTAAAACCATTAGGGCTACCACATCTTTGCCAGTTGGTGCTATACTAGACCTTGTCTTATGATAACGCATATGTGAGCTACCTTTTCCCCTAGCTATACACGCTTAGCGTACACAACAACCTGTACGTTTTCGCAACCTAGTGCTTTATACTTGCCAGAGACCGGAATGAGGTAAGTACGTATCCCTGTAAGCGCGTGCTCAGCATGAAACATAATGTATGGTCGGGCATATGCACAAGCCTATGCCACCTAACCCCAGCTCATACGCAATCACTAGCTGAGAGTACACATATCTAGATAGACCACATCTCTGTGCACAAGCCTATGCACAACCTAAGCCCAGCCCATAGGCAATCACTAGTTGAGAGTGCATGTATCTAGATAGACTACATGACATACCCAAGCATCTCGATCAGCTCATTCATAACCACGGACTGGCCCTTCCTGGTTTCCAGGCACATGATGATTTGCTCGAACGATTCTGCGGGCACAGGGAGATCACGATTCAATCACATGCGCAACCGTACGTTATACATAGTCGTGTGCAAAGCCCAACCGCGGCATGCTCAGTCGACCGTTTATGACACCACTACGGCCAACGTAACCAAAACACTGCGAGATGTATATAGTCCATAACAAGTGGTGATATGCGTATATCTACTACGGAACACTGCGAACTGTATATAGTCGATAACAAGTGGTGCTACGCGTACATCTACTACGGAACACTGCGAACTGTATATAGTCCATAACAACTCGTGCTGTGCGTATATCTACTACGGAATACTGCGAGGTGTATATAGTCCATAACAACTGGTGCTATGCGAATATCTACTACGGAATACTGCGAGGTGTATATAGCCCACAACAACTGGTGTTATGCGTATATCTACTACGGAACACTGCGAGGTGTATATGGTCCTCAACAAGTGGTGCTATGCGTATTGAGCATGAGCATGAGCGTACCTTGAATCGAGTCTGAGCTGTCATCCCGAACGCAGATGGCTTGCAATAGTGCAGGGACTATCTTGGACAAGTGCACGTCCAGGGTGGAGCCAGACACCACGGCCAAAGCCCCCAGGGCGTGTGCATTGGCTCTGTATGCCACGTGGGGTGTGTGTGGTAACGAGATAAGGCGTGGCCTGAATGTGTGGTTCTTAAAGGTGACGGGGCGAGGGATATATACGACTTGTTCAAAAATAATACGAGCACGCTGGTGCGTTGAGGGGTCGGTTGTGTCCGCGAGCGAATGCGATGTTCATTTGGTTTGCATGTGGTGGGTGTGCAAGAGCAAAGTATGTGTGCGTATATATGGCGTATGTATGTGTGTGGGCATAAACAGAGCACATTGGGTGTGTATACAGAACGTGTGTTCGTGTACATAGAGCACACATGTGATTCTATTTAGAGCGTACGTTGTGTGTATGTAGAGAGCACGTGTGCATGTGTATATAGAGTTCATGTGTGTATATATATAGAGAGAAAGAGAGGGCTGTGCTAGTGTGTGCAACCCTAAAACACGGCTGGTGTGGTTGTCAAATGCGTTTACGATGTCCACATAGAAAGTAAACTGTTTAGTTTGAGGTCAAATGGCCACACACACAACACAGCCAGTAGGAATGCAACCGCGTGCAAGTGACGGGTGGTCGATATGCGTGAGCAGGCATGGAAAAAATAAAGTGAGTTTGTATGACATTCTATGTGAACATTTGTATGTAACGAATACGCTTATATGCATACGTGATGGCTTACGTGTGTATGTATGTATGTTATAGGTATATGTGTGCGTCCGTACGCCCGTACATACGAGTGTCTACATGCGCCAATATTACCGCCATAGTATACGACAAACCCGCATGTTCACCCGCATACATACATACCTACAGACCCACCCCCAACCGTACACCAATCGTCCATATCACACACACGCCTACCCCGTAACCGGCTGGGCAATGAGCTTCGGCACAAGGAATGGCAGCACTACTTGCGACTGCGTCTTCATGACCTGCCGCAAACCCAGCAGAGCGCACTCGTTGATCTCTTCATCCTCGCTGTCCAGCGCTGCCAACATAGACGGCAGCACCTCATCAACGGCCCTACCGAGACGGGGGAGGTGATCGAGGGTAACGTGATTACGTACTACGCACGACTGATTGGGATGTGTGGTGATTGCAGAGGCGACTTAGTAGTGCTTACAGCAACAACTGGCGACGGGCTTATGGGAAACCAGTAGTGTGTATAGGAAAACATCATCCCATTCGCAGGTATGTGCATATTCAATAGATGTGATATACTTATTGTCAACGACGAAGAATATGATACCGAACTTCAAGCACGCATATGAACTCATGTAAGCCCTTGCTTGTTGCCAACGATGGTGAAAAGGAGTGTCGAACCTCAGAACCTATACAGACGCATGTGAACTCACACCTGACCACAGACTGTACGTACGAGGCCAACCGCCAGGTATACACCTACAACCAACCACAGGGCACTTACTTGTTGCCAATGACCGTGAACAGCGTGTCGAAGGTCTTGGCCGCAGCCTCGCGCACCTCACTGTCACGGTCCATCAGTGACTGGCGCACCACGGGAATAATCGACGACACAAACATGATCACCGAGTCCTTGGACGCGGCATTCATCACCTCGCTCAGACCCACACACACACCACAGCGCGTGCTCGAGTCTTCCGCATCCAGGCCTGCCAGACCGGAAAAGCGAATAGGTTAAGTGATCAAGGTTTCAGGATGTCTGCGAGACACACCACGTCACTTGTCCTGACCGTGGTTATACTGCGTCTAGTCGCCAGGTATGTGTGCTTCAGCGATTGGCGTGCTAGGCCAGGTTGTCTTTGAGATGGAGGTAGTAGAGGGTCAGGGCAATGCTTGCATGTATATGGGATGGTACCAGGTTGTCTTTGAGATGGAGGTAGTAGAGGGTCAGGGCAATGCTTGCATGTATATGGGATGGTGCCAGGTTGTCTTCGAGATGGAGGCAGTAGAGGGTCAGGGCAATGCTTGCATGTATATGGGATGGTACCAGGTTGTCGTTGAGATGGAGGTAGTAGAGGGTCAGGGCAATGCTTGCATGTATATAGGATGGCGCCATGTTGTCTTCGAGATGGAGGTAGTAGAGGGTCAGGGCAATGCTTGTATGTATATGGGACGGGTGCCGTATTGAGTCGCACTTGCAACGATGTACACGTATACACAGGCATATGACGTGTTCTACTACTCCCACTACAACTACAGCCCCGTACATAGATATAGCCAGACAGGCCAGACGGGCAAGCTCAACCCTCGCCACCGGTTAATTGCAATACGAGACATGACCAACGGATGACCACACACGGGTGTCTCCAACCACACCCATACAATCTGAGCACAATCATACACACGCGACTCATAGATGGTGTCTATAGAGCTCACCACTACCTGATTTTCACATAGCGATTGTGCGCTTTCCCCCCCCCCTTCCCCCACGCACGAATGCACACATGAAGGATGCATGTACGCTATCGAGTAACCGCTCATAAACCAAGCACCCTGCTCAACCGTTCATAAACCACGCACCTTGCTCAACCGTTTATAAACCGCGCACCTTGCTCAACCGTTTATAAACCGCGCACCTTGCTCAACCGTTTATAAACCATGCACCCTGATCTGAAGCACAGGACCGTACGCGCTCTTGAACCAAAACAGCCCATACGAGCCCACCAACTACCACCACGCCCATATGCACAGCCTTATATCTCCTACCTTCAGCCAAAATGGGTACAATCTCCGGCAGCACAAAGTCCCCGAGTTTCAGCACCACATCACCCAATGTCTGCGCCGCAATACGACGGCGGTCGTGGTTGGGCGACGACAGAGACTTCAGCAGCAGCTGCATGAGCACAGGCATGATGTCACGCAGTGTGCGGGCTGTGTTGAACACCACCACCTTCCAGATGTGCAGCGACGCCTGTAGGTGGTACGCGGTTAAGCACAATGGAGTGGGAGTGTAAGTGTAAGTGTACGTGTACGTTTGAGTGTGATTGGGAGTGGTTTTAGCATGCGGCATGGAAGTCACGTCAACGTGGCAACTGAGCATTTGCTTGTGCGGGTGTCGTTACTAGTCTTGACACAGGCACACGTCGGCCATGCATGTGCTCACGGGACACACACTAAGGCTTGGCGTACCATATTCAACATCCCTTTATACGTACTACAAAGGTACTTTGTACTTTACAAAGGTGCTCTACAAAGGTACTTTACAAGGGTACTTTACATACTTTACAAAGGTATTTTACAAAGGTGATCTACAAAAGTATTTCACAAAGGTACTTTACAAAGGTATTTTACAAAGGTACTCTACTAAGGTATTTTACTTTACAAAGGTACGTTACAAAGGTATTTTACAGAGGTGCTCTACAAAGGTGTTCTACAAAGGTACTTTATAAAGGTATTTTAAAAAGGTGCTATACAAAGCAGGCGCACAGCATACTCAGGGCCGCAACCTGGACAAGATATGCGCACTCTACACAAAAAGTAACACCCCTAAACAAGTAACAACACTGAATAAGTACCAGCCCACCACCACGACACTAGTCCACACGCAAACACCCACCTGGCGAACCAATGGCGACCCTAAACAAGTAACAACACTGAATAAGTAAAAGCCCACAACCACGACACTGGTCCACATACAAACACCTACCTGGCGAACCAATGGCGCCACATCGGACCGTCCCATGTACAGACCAGCAAACACCTGTGCCAAACGCTCCTCTCCCAAGACCTCCACCAGCGCATCCCTGGCCTCGGTTGTACCGAAATTGTCATCGTCCCCACCCGATTCGGTGGTTTTGGCACCGGATTGACCGGAAATGCGGTAAAGCAGATCACCCAAAAGATGCACGGACGACTGTCGAATACGCCAGTTGTCGTCGAAGAGACCTGATTTGATTTTGGGATGTGTTGTTTTGTGATCGCCGAAATTTGTATACGGCACTAGGAGCGAGACAGGAATGCGATCTTAATATGGCAACAAAAGGCACGGAGAGCGGCCCATAGGGTATGGGTGGTGTTTGGGTTGATGGTGATGGTGCTACTCAGACCAAACATAGATGCGAACGCACGGAACAAAATAGGGGCACGATGAAGTTAAGCTTACGCATGTATCTCATGGTTACGTTTGTCAACCCCCCCCCCAGGTGAAACGCATGACCTTAGCAAAACTATATATACATAAAGGCAGTAGAAGGGGCCTAAAATTGTCGTTGAGATCATGACCCATGTACGCTGAAAGTGATGGTGGAGTATTCCATTGGATGATGAATCCGTATACATAGACATACCCTTCTCGAGTTCGGGCAGAAGAATCTCCACGGCACTCTCGGCGTAGTTGTTGACAATCATCTGACCGGCCTTCAGTGCTGCATGGCGCACGTTCTCTGCCTCATCGGCCAATCCCTTCAGAATGGGTGGGATGACAACGGGCACGAACGGCTGTGTACATGACACGCACAAGCGTAGCACAAGGAAAGGGGCACAGGTAAGTTGGTGGGGGGGGTTTATAAAGCGTTAGATAACTACCGGCACACAATATATAAAGCGGTGGATGACTACCGGCACGCAGGGTGTGAGCACAGATGTATTAATAAGGACCAATCGAGCGATACACACGCTGATGGACTACCCCCAGGCATAACTAGAGTGTGACCGGGGCAATGGAGGGCGAAGACATCGCGGGTAGGAGAAGCCACGGGAGAAGCGACTGGGTACGCTACAGGGAGGCCCGAACAATGCGTACCATTGCACGAGCCCTGTATATACATAGCACTACACAGACCACACATACTGCCAACAAGGTGACCATAACAAGATGACCATAACAAGGTGAGCATACCAATAGATCGTCTCCAAACGAGGACGGGGTGAAGAAGAGCACCATCATGAAACCCTCACGTGTGTACGCTTCCTTCGCCGAGCAGTTGGCGATGATATCCGGCAGCAACCGCTCCAGTCGTTCCGACCCGAGGCCGTAGAGCACCTGCAGCACACCACACAGAGGTTAGTGGATGTGAAATAATACTACTGAAAGTTGGGTGCAGAGAAGCCTAAAACCGCCCGCCCGTAGTGTGTGCCGTTTACGCATCATGTGTTTTGGCAGTTGTCTCCCTTACGGGTACAAATGTCCTCCAACTCCCATACATAGACAAGGATGGTGGATGGGATGTGACATACATGTACATTATATTAGGCTGTAGAGCACCCACAGACCATCACACAGCAATAAACAGAGAGGAACATGCGACATAGTGCCTTAAATACAACAGTAAGAATAGGTCGGATTCGGCATATCAGTCAAAAAAAAATGTGGTTGTAAGAGACATAAGAGCGCACAACGACGACGGTAGGCGATGTGCTGGATGTGATTGGCATAGAAGGGTTGTGAGCCACAATCAGGAACATACTGTGTTCGTGCAGTGCTCCAATGAGTGTAGGTACCGCCGCGCGGACTGTATTGCTCACGCTATATACATTCACGCAATTCTTCAGCAAACAGCCAACATCAACTACGTACTGACCCACCGTAACAGCCAGGCACAATAACAATACGCACTGTCTTGTCCAATCGATAAGTGAGACTAAGCCTACCTCACTGAGACCTTGTGCGGCACCGCTTCGATCCACGGCGCTGTTGCCAGGTGACTTGAGCGTCTCTACCAGCCAGGGAATAAGTTCAGAGAAACTCTCCTCGCCCATACCTTGTACCATGGTACCCAGTGCCTTGGCAGACACCTCTCGGACCGCAGGACTCGAGTCCACCAGCACCTGTGTAGAGATGCACAACCACAGACGTTCTACTTGAGTTATGTGTGTTTGTACTGTGTATATTCAGGGTGCGTTGGTAATAGGTTCGTGTTCCGGGCTGAATTGCCCAGGTTTTGCCGTATAATGCGCGCGAATGTATTACAGGTGTACCGTCGTATCCGCAGTACGCACACATAAGCCAAGCCTGAAGCGAGGAGAACAGACACGTTGGCACGTTAGCACCGCTTAAGCTGCACGCCCAGGCCAAATACTTCCCACCGACTTAGTCGTGTACATGCGTGCGTGTGAGTGTAACTATGTATGTCTGCGAGGCCTGTCAGTGAGTGCGTGCTACTGATTGTTTTAAGAGTGTACAAAATGTACTTTAAGGGCATCATATGTACTTATACAGGCAAGCAAGCACGATCACATCAATCGATAGACTACATGCTAGCCCGGGAAACCGATACACCAACGATCATCCAATCTCACACTCAACTCATACACAGCACATAGAACGCGCACCTCTCGTAGCCCTGGGAGTACTATATTGAGGTAAGGCTGGAGATCCTTGTGGTTGGTCAGCGACGACATATTCCCGATAATCTGCGCGGCCCACATTTTAGTCTCTGTACTTCTCTGTTTGAGTGCACGGTGCAACACAGGCATGATCAATGCCAGCGACGGGGCGTCTGTGGAGATGGGCCAATGGGAAGAGATATCAGAAACGGATACGGATGGGGAGATGGAAAGATAGATTAAATACGAATGCAGATAATCAAATGTGGGTGAGATAGACCCAATAAGAACGGACTTCAGAAGCAAGTATACGTATAGAGGAATGCGCAGCGACGGCTATAGGGCGTCTGTGAAGACCAGTAGATTCATGGATATGAGCATATGAGTGTGAATCAGATGTGCGTCATAGTCACTCTACAATGCACATGCGACTGAGTGCAGCAGAAGACTCCCTTGAAGTGAATATATGGGGTGTATGTCTAATAGTCACCCGTGGAGAGGTGCTGATAAGTGCATACACCCCACCAAAGCGTCTCAATAAAGTCACCAAAAAAAAAATTATCAAGCACAGAACCACACATCCATATACGTCTGCCAGCATATCGATTAACATTGAAGCTGTATTGAACCTTTGGCTTACATGGAGACAGTTCTTGGTGCAGGGTGCAGTGACTTCTATCAATTTTCGGTTAACCTCAAGTAAGAATACTTTTACAAAGCAGCTTAACGCCCCAATGAACAACGACACGGCACGATCGATCCGTTAAACGCGGTCCATCCAACTGCGGATTGGCAGTGGAAAGGCCGAACATATGGGAATCGCCAAGCCAACGCATTGGAACACCCTTTGACGCTGATTAGCCATACCGATGAAATGAACGAAATTGGTATCCAGCAAAGTGGTGAGACACTTCTGCGTCTTGCCATCGGGGTCCACCAGCGCCGCCAAAAGTACATCCACAATCTCTTGAATCTCTGGATTTTTGATCACACCACCGATTTTCTTCAGAGCCAATCTGCCGGCTTCCTGCTCAGGAAAAGATCGCTAAGCAGTCAGTAACTGAATTTTATGTGTGAGAAAACTATTTTAATTGTGTCTACGTATTTGGCTCATTCCATTTCCTGTCTAATTGTATGCGGAGTGAGACCCTTTTTACATATATCTAGAATGGGTGGCAAACTAGACTAGGCCGTAGACTACGCTACCCTTGCGCACACAAAAGCTGTCATACCAAAACCCGCTGTAGTTCGTCTCCATACAACACGGCATATACAAGGTCTATAAAACAGGCACCGCTTCAACCCCTGGACACCACATAGAAATGCCCTACTACGGGTGGTCTTATCCAATCCCTGCTAAATTAAACGCCCAACGAACACACCTGCACTTTGGGGTGCGAATCTGTCAGCACCTCCGCCAGTCGGGGCACAATCTGTGGCAGTGAAGACGACAGCTGATCTGGTGCACACGCTGACATGGCTCCTAACATCTCAGTTGCGCCTTGTTTAGTTCGCCATTGCTGCATCGATGGTATGATATGACGTTTTACATCAGTCAGGGATTACGGTGCAAAACAGTACCATGGCAATGGTGGGAGTTGGTTGAGTGTGCGTGTGCAAAGGGACCCGAATAGTCCAATATCTGGTCCCGGAGAGTAGCTGTCGACATAATTGGTCGTGGGGAATGGATTGGATTGTTGTATCACCGCGAACAGCACATAGCACATCTCATCTCAGACTGCTCGACGCAGGTGAGTCTGTACGTGTCGCGTGCATACACATCGAATGTGTTCGTGAGAGTGTTGGTCGTTTGATGCGTGGGTGTATTCGTATACATAAAAGTACCGTTACATGGTGCTGTCCACCCTAACAACCGCCCTATGAGACCAGTAGGGTACTCACTCTTTGCCCTGAAGAACATACTCTTTCGAGGCAGTTCCCGCAGAGGCACGTCAGGTGATTAAAATAGGAACATGCAACCCATCGCAAGCCTCAGGTGCCTGATAAAAAACCCTGCAACACGTGTTGATTCATCCACACACTTCAGCAATTTAAGTATCAACAGACCCACAACGGACATGCTCCCTAAAACCACACGCATATGGCCCACAAGCAAGTACTTTCCATCAGCCATCAGAGTTGTACGGTACGATCCCCGGTGATATCAGGAATGACAATCCCTGGTGGTATCAGGGATGTAAAGTCCCTGGTGATACTTACTACCCGTAGAAGCTCTGTGTATGTCTTACGATGGTCATATCCCAAGCCCTAGGCACAACACACCTTGTCATCCAGAGCCCTCATGAGCGACGGCAGCACCAGCTTAACACCAGGGCCCGTTTTGCTGCTCTGGCTCAGATGTTTGATGATGGCCGCAGCTGTGTCCTGTGCGGCCAGGCGCACGTTCTAAGGTGTGGGAGGGAATGTGGTGATTGTTATGCATAGTGATGAAGACTTGGCTGATATATATGGGGAAGGGAGAAACAAGGCCCCCGTGTTGGGCAAATAACTCAGAGAGACCTGTGGCTAGTGATAGGATAGAACGGGCAGCACGGCTAATGTTAGGCTGAACGACTGAACACGTACTCGAGCGTATTGTGTAAAGGCCCGCTGAGTAGCTAGCTAGGAATCCAATGGTCTTTGATCACACACGCACAGACATATACACTCTACATGTACATTCACTGCGCCTAGATAGAAACCTGACGCTTGGGTCGGTCTGCAACGGAGTAGTCGATATATCAATCTTAAGCCTCGGAGAGCCACATGCACAGCCATGCAAGACACCTGGAGTCCGCCCACTCAAACTACACGCACACACACATGCAAAGAGTCTCTTTCTCAGACACAACACCATGCAGACATTGTCCTAGTAACAAGCCAGTAGGCATTCTACCTTGAAAGTCCAACCCCCACCATAACACCCCAAGAACACACAGTGCTAGCAATCGGCTCGTCCGCAAATACCCAGAGCGCACTACACACTCCTCAACCACTTCCGACTCCCGTGGTCATTGTGAATATAGTATACCTATCGTTAGCTGTGCGTGCATACGCAGTCTAACCTGTGCGCGACCCTGCACGCTACCTACACACCTCATCGTTATCCCCGAACGCCACCAGCAGGTGTGGCAGCAGCTTAATGACGTACGGCTCAAACAAACGGCCCAGCGTCGACACCATCGTCTCAAACGCCATCAGCCCGCCCTCGCGGTGTTCCTTGCGCTTCTTGTTCTGCACCGCGTCCATGAGATCGTCCACTACCGCGTGCTTGCGCAGCGACAGAATGCCCAGGCCCTTCACCACAGCCGCCAGTCCATAGGCCGCCCCCTTGCGGTCCGAGAACTTCTTGCCCTCCAACAGCTGGTCCAGCAGCGTCTTGATCAGCTCGCCGGCGTTCTCGTCCTTGGCGTTAATCAGCGGCGGCAGGCACTTGGCCACCGCCTCCTGCACGGACTGCGAGGGTGTTTTGAGGGCCTCAAACAGCAGCGCAATGACCTTCTGCACCTTTGGATCGGTCTTGTCCAGATGCCGCGCCATGGCGCCGATGCAGATGATCGTTGCTTCGTGTACCTCGTCGTCGCTGGTGTCTGTTGTGCGTGCGAGCGTCTCCTCCATCACCGGAAGCATCTCGTTGACTGAGCTGGCACCGTGCACGTCGATCAGCTGCGACGCTGCGGCCAGCATAGCCGCGCGTACCTCAGCGTTGCGGTCTGTGAACCCGAACTGTGAGATGAACGTCATGTTCTTCTGCAGCTCGCTGTCGGAGATGTTGACGGCTGTGTGGTTGAGGGCCATGGCCAGACCCCTACGCGCCTCCCACGGATCAACAAACGGCTCAGAGATCAGATTCCTGTTGTCGTCGTACACAGGCTCGGGCATAGACAGCAACACGGGAATACGGTCCAGCAGCCCCTCTGTGATTTCGTTGGTGTAGTCGGGCAGCTCGCTCAGTGCCGCACTCAGACCCCTGACCGCGTACTCCTGGACCTCGGGCGTGGGGTTCTCCACCAGCGTGGCGATGTACCGAACTTCTTCCAGCGTGTTGATCTCCAGATCCTTGTCGTCCAGCATCTCCTCGGCGGCGGTCTTGATCGCGTCGTCGGCGTCATACTTGAGCGCGAGCACGTGCGGTTTGATTCTATTTATAGCCTGCGTCATGTCCTGCTCGTCTCTGTCGTAGTCCTCGATGGGTTGTGCGTTGAGCGCCTTCAGACACGCCAGCCGGATGGCCGCTATGGGGCTGAGCAGGCCTTGGCTCAGCAGACGCAGCACAGTGTCGTCCAGCTGGCGTGGTACCTCTGCGCCCACTAGCACGAGCGAATCCACCGCCTGTACGCGCGCGTGTGTGCGTGTGTGTGTAGGGCGTGTGAATGAAAAGTTCGGAAACAAGGGTTGTGGCTGTCTAGTGCGCATTTCCGGTATAGAGTACTTTTGCGACGTGCGGCCGTATACATGGCAGCAGGAATCAGCCTGGGTGCATGATACGGTACTTTTGGAGAGGGATGTGCGTGGGAGTGGGCTGGCACAAGAACTGTTATTGCAGAAAGGTCTGATAGATGACAATCGGTGAGAGCAAGTAGTACAGTGTGCAGGCGACAGCGTCTACCGATAATGCAGCAGCGGAGAAGAGGTGTGGGAGGTACAACTGGTTTGTGCATGTGCGTACGATGCAAAGGACAAAGCATGCAAGAGATATACAAGGTACCTATGTGCACACGTGTTACAGAACACAAAGCAAAGCTGTGGCGCTTACCTGAGCTTGTAGGTGGTCGTGCACATCCGCGACGAGAAGCAGCAGCTGTATGAGATCGCTGCGTGGGTACAACGACGACTTCATAACCGCAGGCAGATGGCGTTTAACCAGTCCGAGCGCCTGTCGCTGGACCTGTTGTGGTGTGTGTGAAGGAAAGGGTAAGCACGGATAGCTGTGGAAGTATGGGAGTGGTGCGACTTATTGTAGTGTTAGTGCTACTGACATATAAACAATCTTAAGCGATAGGCCCACGAGGATGGTTTGCGAACAGACGCGTGCGTGTGCGTATACTACCCTATGTGACTCTACAACAAACGTTGCTTCGAATGGACAACTTTGTACCGGAGCCTCACGACGTGTCAATGACCATACAAACGCATAATCACAACCAAAGTTGAGTGTGGATGTAGTCATACGAATCCATGCCCACACACGTGTGTACCAATGCACATACATTCACAGGGAAGTACGACGGCACGGGGTGCGCCAGGATGCTTCTGAGCAGCTCAAAGCAGTAGCTAAACTCCGGATTGGCTAAGCTGCGTGTTCCAGCGGTGGACATGAACAGTTTCGTCACCGCAGCGCCGACGCCTTTCTGCAGCTCTGTGTTTTCTGTACAGCGTACAGTACAAACAAAACGTGCGTCAAAACGGACCAATATCCTATGCTAGGGTATGTAGACGCGCTCGGATCATGGCTATCCACCATTGTGTGAAAGGAGAGATATATAGCAGTGTATTGCTACAGACACCTGTGGGACGCTTCGTGATACTGTAGGTTAGGTAACGAGGGTGAGTGATGCACATTGGGGGAGTGGGGCTGGCAAGTGTACTGTGTAATGGCATAAGCAAACAGACGCTGTGTGATACTTTGGCCACCCTGAAAATTCACAATAAACAAGATGAGTCAAAAAGGTACATTTAGAAGAGAGGACAATGAAATTAGGACTACTCTCTGCCAATACTGATCTTTTCTTGGACTACAACTCTCGACGATGGGACACTAACCTTCAACAGAACAGCATGGTCTGTGCAGTCAGGCGGTACACTCTTCACGACCAACATAAAACACAACACGTTAACACCACAGCATAACACACCACACAACACAACACAACACAACGCACCACAAAACACACAATACACAATACATAACACAACACAACACACCATACAACACACAACACAGCACATACTGACGTACCTTCAGCCGACAGCGTGCGGGTGTTCAGCTGCCGCAGTGTGTACTGGCACACCACCGTGGGCTGGCAGTTGGCCAAGAACTTCTTATCCAGCGACCCCATCATGGAGTACCACACCTGCTGACTCACATCCCCCACCAGCGGCGACGTCAGGAGGGGCTTCAGAATGGCCAGCATCAAGGGCGTGTTGGCCTGTTGTGGGTGCGGGTGGAGTTACAGGTTGAGGATGTCTATAGATAAACTGAGACGGAACACGAGCCTATAGATAAACTGCGATGGACCACGAGCCTATATATAAACTGCGATGGACCACGAGCCTATAGATAAACTGCAATGGACCACGAGCCTATAGATAAACTGCGAGAACAACGAGCCTATAGATTAACTGCGATGGACTACGAGCCTATAGATAAACTGCGATGGACCACGAGCTTATAGATAAACTGCGATGGACCACGAGCCTATAGATACATTGCGATGGACCACGAGCGTATAGATAAACTGCGATGGACCACGAGCCTATAGATAAACTGCGATGGACCACGAGCCTATAGATACACTGCGATGGACCACGAGCCTATAGATAAACTGCGATGGACCACGAGCCTATAGATAAACTGCGATGGACCACAAGCCTATAGATAAACTGCGATGGACCATCAGGCTACAGATAAACTGCGACGGACCACTAGCCTATAGATAAACTGCGATGGACCACCAGGCTATAGATAAACTGCGAAGGACCACCAGGCTTTAGATAGAAGGGGATCTGTAACGAGCACTGGATATGGGATTATCAGGTGATCAATCAATTTGGGGGTCCAGAGACTTACGTCCTACGACACTGCAGGCTTTTGGAGAGGGTCACTTCCGAGTTTTTTGTATACGGCTAATGAATTGTCAAGGATGCTTCTATGTGTAATACTCCAACCACACGCATAGGAGCAATCGAGCTTAAAAAGGTGCGCAAATATATATATACATCACCTGGGGCAACTAGACGACTATCCGCCTGAATCAAACATGTATAATGCTTGTTCATGAAACAAACGTGTATAGTATATAGGTATACGATATGTATACGAGAAATCAAGTTTAAAGCGGTGCACAGACACGCACACGAAAAAATACAAGCACGACCCACGTGCACATGCACATATTCATACACATGCACATCCAATATATATATATATATATATATATATATATTTATATTTATATACCAATACATATACACATATATATTATATATATATAATACCCCGTACACAATCACAATCACACTCACACTCACGCTCACACAATCCGTATATATATATATATATATATATAATACCCCGTACAGAATCACAATCACACTCACACTCACGCTCACACAATCCCGTATACAATCACACACACACACATATATATATATACATACGTATATATATATATATATATATATATACATACGTATATATATATATATATATATATATATATGTGTGTGTGTGTGTGTGTGTGCGTATATATATATGTGTGTGTGTATGTGTGTATATGTATATACATATGTGTGTATATATTAATATATATATGCACTCATACCCGGAGTTGCTTAGGATTTACTGAGCAGATCGCCAGTAGCACAGAGAACACGCGTGTGGCGTCGGTAGCAATAGCCGCCACTTCCGAGCGGATGGCGGCTTCTTTGGTGCGTTCCGCTTCGACTTGCTGTGTTATGTACAGATGGCCAGGCATGTATGAGACATAGTAACAATATCAACCGAGGGGCACTAGATCGTCTGCTGTACACGTTTAATACAGTAAGCCTGTATGCCCAGGGAGTCATTGTTGTTGTCTCACCTACAGGAGGACAACAAACCTGTTATAGTAAGCAGCACCCACCCATCCTACCCTGAGCTGTGATTAACTCACCCGTTAGGGGTTTAAGGCACATATCGGTTTCACGTGCTACACCTGTTGACCATTAGCCTATTCATTGTTATAGCAAAGTGAGCGTGGTGTTCTACGCTGCGTCGATACGCTGCGAGTGAGTCATTCTATGTTATGTACATATGGCTCTACTTGCCTCCCAGATGTAAACTCGCATGTGTGTTGTATTGTATTATACTGTACTGTGTTGTATTGTATTACACTGTACTGTGTTGTATTGTATTGTATTACACTGTACTTTGTTGCATTGTATTGTACTGTACTGTGCTGTATTGTATTGTACTGTGTTGTATTGTACTGCACTGCACTGTACTGTACTGTACTGTGTTGTATTGGATTGTACTGTGTTGTACTGTACTGTATTGTGTTGTACTGTGTTGTACTGTATTGTGTTGTATTGTACTGTATTGTATTGTACTGTACTGTGTTGTATTGTATTGTACTGTTCTGGGTTTTATTGTATTGTACTGTAATGCACTCTACTGTGTTGTATTGTACTGTACTGAGTTGTATTGTACTGTGTTGTATTGTATTGTACTGTATTGTACTGTGTTGTACTGTACTGTACTGTACTGTGTTGTATTGTACTGTACTGTGTTGTATTGTACTGTACTGTACTGTTCTGGGTTTTATTGTATTGTACTGTACTGTACTCTACTGTGTTGTATTGTACTGTACTGTACTGAGTTGTATTGCATTGTATTGTACTGTACTGTACTGTATTGTACTGTGTTGTATTGTATTGTACTGTATTGTACTGTACTGTACTGTGTTGTATTGTACTGTACTGTACTGAGTTGTATTGTATTGTATTGTATTGTATTGTATTGTATTGTACTGTACTGTGTTGTATTGTATTGTACTGTGTTGTATTGTACTGTATTGTATTGTACTGTACTGTGTTGTATTGTATTCTTACACACCTCCCTCTGATGGGCTGTCATTTTGATGGCGTTGGGGTCTTCACCTCTCTTGCGTGCCTGGTCGTCACGGATCTTCTTCTGCCAGGCTTCCTCCTCAAGATCTGCCGAGTGCATTTTAGTACCTCGTTGTGTGAGTGTACGTTTATCACCGCGTAGCAATAGCCCAGCTGTAGTTCCAGAGACTACGTACATGAACGCCAACATACTTGCCGGTATGCCAGCCTCATCAGACCCAAACATCCTGGGTCCAGGCGCAGATAGGGGGTTACTACGATCTGATACTCGGGTGATAAGTAAGACTATAAAGCGCAGGGCTGCACCCGCTAGGGAACGCATACATTCGCAAATGAAACAAGCGCGCGTACGGGCAGGATAGAACACCACTGGCAGACGCTCGCTGAGCGACCATCAGTTTGTGCGTACCTGTTTTCTTAGTGTGTGTTTGCCTGTTTTCTTAGTGTGTGCGTACCTGTTTTCTTGCCCTTCTTCGCTCGAGACGGTGCTGGGGCCTGGCTTCGTTTGATGGCTGCAAGAGTGGAGGATGGGAGGACACAGCGCAGATAGTGTTGAGCTTGTACCAGATACAATGCAAAGTGTGATCATATAATTCATACAACCGTCTACCTGCCCCCTGGAGTGCAGTTGGCGAGTGAGGTACGTAATGCACACCGCAAGCGGATATTGCGTTCTCCGGTGGGACGCTGACATGCAGCCCTGACATGCAGCCCTGACGCGAGCGTTCTCTAGCAATGGAAGCGCTGATTCCGGCTAAACATAGCTTGCACAGTGCGTGCGTCGACACGCACTTATCTGCTAATGCAAACAAAAATCCGTTCATATATTCATCATCTGTATCCCGCCCTACGCACATATCGCCCATCTTGGTCCTCGTGGCTAACATATTGCCAGCACGCGCACACAACGGATTGACCACAGCGCAAAGCCCCGACTATTCGCACGCCTTACACGCGTCGGCGCGGCATTGGCGACCTCCGCAAAGCATCAACATGCAATCGTAAACAGAGTGCACTTGTTGTTATATAGCTCCTCCGCCGGGGTGGTGCAAACATCCATCTTATCGCATTCACTGATATACAACGGCTGAGCCGAGGTCACACACAGCCCATGGCCAATAATAAACCACCCACACGTCACCATGGCGATGGCAAGAAAATCACAACCACACAACCAGAGCACTAACACACAACCAGAGCACCAACACAACACATACACTCCAAGACTTCGTTGTTGTACAGCTCTCCCTCAGGCGTGGTGTAGACATTCTTCTTGTACGCATCCACCGACAGGATCAGCGGCGAGTCGAGGCTAGCCATGGCCCATTTCAGATAAGGCAGCACCGTGGCATCACCCACATGCACCAGAAGGTCCTTGATGGCCGCAATGGCTGCCTGCTGTGTGTGCGGGTTCTGGGGAGTACGGAATACATGATGGTAGGTAAGTCCCGAGCTATCATGCGAGATGGGTGGGTGATGCGTGTGTGTGAGGCCATACGTCACCTATGTACGGTGACGCTGCGGATGATACGGCATGCCGTTCACAGCATCTTCGCTGGGCGAGTTCCGCTGAGCACCGAATGCGTTAACGGTTCGTATGCACTATCTTACTGGACTACTGTGTGTGGTGCAGGTCCATGGCCGAGCAATCGCAGACCTCTTTATGCTATCCGTGCCGTGTACATGAGCTTCGAAGTGAGCGAGTAGAGCTTGGGGCGATGCGCTTGAGTCAGAGACGTTTGGTGAGATGTGCTTGTGAGTTGGGACGATGTTCGGTTAGGCACACATCTATCCATGCAGCAACCCGCATCAAACACACCGCACACGCGGACAGTGCTTTCCTTAATTACGGCTCACGATTTCACTTTGTCTTAGAGGGCATGAGCCTATCTGAGCAGCAACTGACGAGTAGCCAACTACACCTGCGACACCGCACACAGCGCTGCAGAGAAGCACTCACATGCCACCAGCAGTACTATTAAAGGTGAAATCGGCCCTACACCCGTGTGGTGTTCACATGCAGTGGTACCTATAGAGATCGATGTGTGTAGGTATGTGTGTGTGCATACAAACAACATATACATGCCTATGCAGAGCACGTACGAGCATTTTTCTGGCGCATACCTCGCTTCCTACCCCGAGATCACCGGTTGTCAGTGCGATTACTTCCTCCAGATTGTCTCTGATGAAACTCTCAATATCCACTTGCGCGTGCCGCAGCATACGATGGTAGGCTTTCTTGGACCCTGCAGGGCAATAGACTCTGGTATCAGCTTAAACCCAGGTAAAGTGAAGAAGCGCGTGTACACATAGAAACCGGCAATTGCGCTTTTATGGATGCAGACGGTACTCATCCCGAAGTACGCACATGAAACGAAAGGCGAATGTATACATGAACGTTCTTTCGCAAGTTATACTCGAGCCCCCTCATATAGTATACATATACAGATATATGCAGATCTGGTGTGCACTTAGATCAATTGTTATCTTACCTACTCGGGGATGATTGTTGTTATCTTACCTACTCGGGGATGATTGAAAACCAAAAGTGACTTCAGGGCCATATGTTCATGGGTACTTTTCGTACCGTTGCCGCTCACGCCGCAGATTGCGGTGGCGGTTAGCATCAGGAACTCTTTGTTCTGAGTCAGTGGGATCTAAAGCCGATAAAGAAAATTTGGACAAATTTAGGAACACTCGGTGACCCTATTGTAGCTACATATACCAAATACACAAGTATACACGTCAAATATGTGCATATATGTACTTGCATATGTAAACTTGCTTCAGTTGTACATGGATATGTGTTTGAATCCAATCCACTACGAATCACCATGCAATCTCAACCAACCACACGAACCTGCCTTAGCGACCAACTGCACACATGACAAGCGCAAACACACACCTCAGGCTCCAGGAATAGCGCATCAAACACACTGAGTAAGACATCCAGCTTCTCGTCCACATCCCTATCGTCCCGCACGGCGCCGCTAACGGCCGCCACACACTGCCGGCGCACACCCACATCCTCAGACACACTCAGGCGTAGCACAGCAGCCACCCAGGGGCTTTGCGCATTGACCCATTCGCCGGGGTTGGCCGAGAGTACGCAGGTGGATAGTCGAGCAATGCTGCGTTGGAGGGGCACGTCTGCGTTGGCCAGCAGTTTGGGGCTGCACAGGACTTCCATGGTGGTGATGACGTTGCGGAGATCGCCGCCTTTCTTCAACGGCAGCGCTGTGGGGTAGAGTGGGGAGGAAGGGGGAGGGAAAGGATGAGGGTGGATGTGTTCGTAGAGATGAGGGTTGATGTGTTCATAGAAGTATTGCACTCCGGGAGTGATTGTACACACACATACAGCTCATGCTGTCGTCTTGATAGTTCTGCAAGTACCTACACACTCTCTCATACAATAAAGCCGTGCCACCAACATACATACATACATACCCACACTCGCATTGTCCCCCTGTGTCCACGCCAGCAGGTAGTACGCCGCATATGTCGCATCCGCCACCGCCGCGTGCGCAGGTTTAGCCACAGCGCTGTCAATGATGGCCAGAAGATTAGGCACCAAACTGGCGCACACGTCCTTAGTGCAGCTAGAGGTTGCAACTCCGCAGGAGAGTGTTTTGAGGGCTGCTGAGCGGCAGGTTGGCTTGGCCTTGGGTGTGAGGTAGTTGTTAGCAAAGGCGTCCAGAACCTTCTGGGGAAGTACGGAGACAAACGGCAGCCACTGCTCTACGGCAGAGAACTCGGCCAGCTGCGCGGTTTCATTGGCTATTATAAATAGAAAGATAGGCGGGATTTCATCATGAGGAACGCAATGGCCCAATAAGTATGGTCACAGGGAGAAACCAGACTTGGTGTACTTATATAAAGCATCAAAGAGAACCCTATGTATGAAATTGGTACAACCCCAATACCATCTGCGCACAGGGTGCAGAAGATCTAAATCAGCAAGAAAAAAAACCCCCCCTACGTGTTCACGAACATACACACGCAGTAGAGGAACTGCAACCCATGTCACTAACCCGAAACAGAGACTGCGATACACAACAGCAACCATCCATGCCACAAGCCCCAAGGGCTACCAACACCCCCCCCCCCAACCCCTCTCGGCCCCAAGGGAAATCACACTCCCTGGGTCGCAACCATACCTTTGTGCTCGCGTATGCACATGCACTACATAACCGGCGACAGTGCTTATAACAGCGATGCCATACACAAACCTATAGCCAAATGACTGGCATGCTACACACCTTCCTTATCCGCCGCCGCCAGCGCAGCCGTCACCACATCGGCAGCCACTTGCTGCTTCGTAGTGTCGTGCGCAGCCTTTGCCACAGCCTCCAAGGCCTGAGCCACATGCACCTTGTGTGCCCAAGCGGACACCTTGACCGGTCCTTTTCCGCTGACCATGTCCACCAGTCCACTTGTGAGCGTGGTTAGGGACGCGGGCGAGGACAGGTGCGTGCACAGCGAGGTGCAGAACTGTGCGAGCGTGTGTGCGTGTGAGTATTCGAAGATAAGCTTGACGCCAGAGTATGCGTGCGAGAACGAATTGTACCGCTACATGTCCACCAGTGCACTTGGAGTGTGGTTTCAGACGTGGGGGAAGACAGATGCGTGCACAGAGAGGTTCATAATTCTCTATGTGAGAGACATAGAGAGTGAGAGAGATGGTGAGTGTGTGTGAGAGAGAGAGTGAGTGAGAGAGAGAGAGAGAGAGAATGTGTGTGTATGTGTGTGTATGTGTATGTATGTGCGCGTTGGGGTGAGAAGCCGAGGGTGTGAGTTAATGAAGGCTTGAAGGTTGCACAGTGAACGTACGTCATGATTTGGAGCAATGAACTGAGAGTAGACTGGAGCTTATGCAGTTCGTTGTACAATATCTGTACGTCCATGAAAGCATACGCAGACGTACAATTCCAATTAAACGGAAATGTTCAGTGGCATGAGTATGGACAAGCAATCAACTTCAAACAATCGATATCTATTAAGGAAATCATTCTCTGAACAATATGCACGGACAGCACTGGGAGGATCAATAGCTCCCATGGGTAATGTAACACTTCAAATTGTGTGCATGCGGTCTAAACAGATCGTAGGCTCCGAGAGCAGATACATGCGAAGGTACACACGCATGCCCGTAGGTCTGATGATGGTATATGGGCACATCAGGCGCACAGAACTAGTACGTCAACGCTTGACTGCTACATACACAAGCACTAGCGACCCACTCGATTGAAACAACGGTCACAGAAAGGAATATAAACAACCTGCATCCCCTGCTTAACCATACCACTATCCCGCCATCAAACTCAGAATACAGTCACCCGAAGTAACCTCACAACTGGTGCATGCCAACGAAACGCCGACCACACCGTACACAAGGTTGCACAAACCTCCACGCCGTTGTCTCGGATGTTCTCCTCTTTGTGGTTGAGAGTGTTGCGCACGGCCGACATGAAGTCGTCCACAAAGTGACTGAGATCCGACTCCAGCGAGTCCATCTGTGACGCCAAAACTAACAGTGCGCACGGGATAAGGAGTGGGGTGGGTATGAGGAGATGAGGATACCAGGACGCGGAGGCTCAGAGTGTATGTAGTGCGAATTAGACCAGAGGCACGGGGTGGCAATACAAAGTGTGGATAAATATATGAGGGATTTCTGGAGTAGTTTGAGTAAAAAGGGAGTACGCGAGAAAGCGAGGTGTAAATGAGTGATTAACCGGCGGGAAGTTGGTATCACCGTATCAGACCATGAGCCAGTTCAGTAGGCACCAGAGGCAGACCCAGCCTAACGCGTAACCAATGCGAGACATAATGTGCGGACTTGGTTGCGGCCTGTAGTCAGATATGCCTCGTTTGTTGCACACCGCTGAGCCTCTAAAATCCATCTATTCAACGCACCACAGAACACTTGCTCGAGCTCACACGCCATCGCGTAGTCCGAACACAAACGGGTGAGGGACTGAGTGTACCATGACAGATGCTGACTGTAGACTCTTGTGGACAAGCTCAAGTCTTGCGACCGGGCGAGTGAATTGACTCCCACACCCGAGCGGGACATAGCGGCTTGGACACGCACGCAGATGCTTTTCACCGCACTTGTCCAATACTATACACATACACTCTACTGCCATCGTACTCTTACTTGATACAGACACTCTACTGCCAACGTACTCATACTTCATTCAGACACTCTACTGCCATCGTACTCTTACTTGATACAGACACTCTACTGCCAACGTACTCATACTTCATTCAGACACTCTACTGCCATCGTACTCTTACTTGATACAGACATTCTACTGCCAACGTACTCATACTTGATACAGACATTCTACTGCCAACGTACTCATACTTCATTCAGACACTCTACTGCCAACGTACTCATACTTCATACAGACACTCTACTGCCAACGTACTCATACTTCATACAGACACTCTACTGCCAGTGTACTCACACTACAGCCATCCTCGCAACAGCCTTCCTGGGGCACACACTGTACTTACTCACTGATCCCACCGAAGAGTTGCGCAGGAATGACTTCATGGTCGGAGGGAGTATATCCTTGACATAGCTCTCTGCTGGCATGGCACTGAGAATCGCCCGAAAGCCCATCTGAAGACATATGTATAAGGGTTGCGCATTAGCTGTGCAATCCAATCCAATCACTCGATGCAGTACAGAGCCTCTCATGAAGTACCCAGAAAGGTCTGTGGAACTGTTGCGTTGTGTGACATGTCGCTATGCCAGGCAACGCAGTACTTACTCACTAATGAAGGTGTTGAAGTGGTCGACCCATCCCCATCTCATGTTAAGTTATAAGCCCAGAAGGGTCTTGATTGTCCAAACGTATACAGCATAATACCACGCGTGAAGTGTGCTTGGTGCAATCTCATAACAACTGTGTTCGGAGACAACCTTTGCGGGTATCTTGTCTTGTAGTACGACTACACACTCGCGTGCGCAACGCCCACAGCGGTCATGGAACACACTACAGAGACGAATGACAGTCTACACTACAGTGACGAATAACTGTACAGAAGCATGCAATTCCGGCGAAAGTTGTGAGACGTGGTCATGTGTACGTCCCTATTGTTTTGGCAGCATACCCGGCTGTAGTGTGTTGCGCGTTTTGCTAATAATAAACGCCTAGAGAAACAGGTCAAGCGTGATAGTAAACACGGGTACAATACAGTGCACGCATCAAGTAGCACGCACACGTTTGTTTCGCACTTTCACCACTCAGAGATATATAGCTATACAGACTTGCAACGTTAGGACGCCCTTGGCCTCACGGTACTTGGATTAACGTGACAGATCGCGCTGTATATGATACTTTGTGATTTCGAGTACGCGCATGCGAGCTTAATATAACTTGCGCTGAATATAACATCGTTGGCATTCAACACAGCGAAGAAACTCGGCGTTGCAGACACCTCGGGTCTCCTTCTCGAGCGCGTTCACGTGTATTTGTTGTCATTTCTGATGGATCAGAATGGGCACAACCCAAACGCTCTTCAATGCCAAAGACAGTACACTCCACGCAGATATTTCAATACAAACCCCAAGAGTACTAAAGACAGTACACTCCACACAGATGTTTCAAAACAACCCCCAAGAGAAATAAAGACAGTACACTCCACACAAATGTTTCAAAACAACCCCCAAGAGAAATAAAGACAGTACACTCCACACAGATGTTTCAAAAAAAACCCCCAAGAGAACTTAGCTTCACACAAATGTTTCGAAACAACCCCCAAGAGAAATTAGCTCCACGCAAATGTTTCAAAACAACCTCCAAGAGAAATAAAGACAGTACACTCCACACAGTTGTTCCAATACAAAACTCAACGGCTCCACAAGTGAAAACGTCGAATAGCACTGAGACCTAAACAACTTACGCATTCGTGCAGGGGCGGCAACACCTTCTGCTTCACAATAGTGGTTTGATAAAGCTTTACCAAGTTGGGCTGTGGAGGTCGAGATCCGATAAAGATGGATCAGAAAAGATGATACAAAGAAATGAACAACTACCCCTAGTACAAGCCAAGCGAAACCGTACTGGCGGCGTGTGACGCGGGATGAACGCTCAACAATGGTGCGTGTGTGCGTGTGTGGTCATATATGTCAATACACTAATAACCATGCAATGAGGCATATGATCACATGCTGAAACTCTTACATGCCATGCAACCGAGACTAACAACTTGTACATATACTTCATGTATATTTACAAACCTTACTGACTATCCGAATGTGCGTGGACTATTGCAGATAACATCGTTCAAAGCATTTTAACGAACCGATTTACAAGTATATATATATATATATATATATATATATATATATATATATATATGTATGTATGTATGTATGTATATATGTATATATGTATATGTATGTATATATATATATATATATATATATATATATATATATATATGTATATATATATATAAGTATGTATGTATGTATGTATGTATGTATGTATCTGTATATATATATATATAAATATATATATATATATATATAGATAGATAGATAGATAGATATATATATATATAACCATCACATATGCCACATGCAATGTGCTTGATCCTGAAATTCAAACTACTATTGATTACTATCTCCTACGTCTACGTACTGTTAAATATGAGCGTAATACCGTCTTCTACCGCATACATATCATACACGCACGCATACACACGCACGCGCGTCCAAACTCTCCCAAACAACTACACACCATATGCTCAGCTACAATCTCCTCCATCTCATATCTATTAGCATGGTCCACAATCAGACCCGCGAGCTTTCCGGGATAGGCACTGGGGGCCACTTCCAGCACAGACAGATAGCTGTCGCACAACGCACGGCCGCCTTTGTGCAACAACGCATCAACGGTAGCACGACAGCGTTGGTTGCCACGACGGTTGTCCACTTCGTATACTGCGCTGACTAGCTTGGCCTAGTGAAGCAGGGCACGAGGGTTGCACGGGCAAGACAAGAAGTCGACAATGAATACCACTTGTTTGGGTAATACATACATACATACCAGCGATGAGTGCCAATAGCAGATAAATAAGTATCGTGCCGCTGAGCGAATAAACAAATGTGTATTTTTGTGTTGTGTATTTTGATGTCTGGATTGGAACTCTGCCCTGAGATCGTTTCGCAATAAGTACCCTATCACGCACTTGCTTATACACAAATAAACACTAGCGCGTCGCACAGCTCTCAATTGTGATGAATCATAGGTTGACGCCGTTTTTTTGCGGGTGCTTCCGCGGTGAACAACACCTTCCCGAAATATTAAAGTATATAGTCATATAGAAACAATCGCACGGGATGTGTCAGGTACGGTAGTGAGGGCGCTCGCTGCTACCCTATTCACGTGCTGTGTGGAGACGGAGATCCAAACCAATGGTTGTGTGTGTGTAACTGTGTGAATGTTGTGTGGCGTGTGTCTATACGTGTGCGCGTGTGTGTAGAAAACAACATATATGTACAACAAACTTATCAATATATATATATATGCGTGTGTGTGTGTGCGGAAAAACAATCTATATATATATATACATATATATACCATATGTATAATTATATATATATATATATGTGTGTGTGTGCGTGTGCGCGTGTGTGTGCGTGTATGAATATATACATATACATAAATGGGTCACACACCCACCTGCGCCAGAGCCAATGATTTGAGTACATCAGGGTTAGCAAGGACACACTCCACCCCAACAGCAGATATGAACGACATCGTCCAATTCAAAAGCGTGTTGATAGCCAATACGTTGTACCTGGAGATGTATTTAGATTGAAACTCTGATATAAGAAACGCTGAATTTGAGTTCGTGCATTCTTTTGCACAAAGGTAAAATGAGTGCTTAGAACGTGCACCAAATACAGAACTTCGTATCCGCGTTTGAAGATTGTCAAGATGCTATTCATTCCGAACCGTAAATTTGAACATGAAGCGATACTAAAACAGATGGAATTCACAGGCAACCTGACAAAACACCATCTAAACTACTACTAATATCAAAGGACGGAAGTTACTCTGTGAAGACAGTTTGATATCCTTCGTAAAGAATGCCGCCTCGTGCACATTGACGGTGCGCAACTCCTCTTAGAAAGGTGCGTCTGCCATCACTGATGAAGTGATTTGAAAATTATACAGCGTATATACAATGCATACCCGTGTAACTACGGGAATATGCACAATGCACATACCAAACGAGACCCATCCTTGCAGGACGGTGAAAATATATCACACGTATCTGCTGAAAGGACTAGACACGCAACTATGAGTCATCATTATAGACATGCATGCTTCGCAACCATACATGCCTTGCGCAATAACTGGAACATGATGTTGCGACGGATGACGGCCGTATTCGTTGCCAAAATTCAAATAACCCTATACGCTAACATAAACATCCACACTTGCTAAACTATATGCAACAACTAAGCTCTGTAGCCAGCCTCGCAGCCCGAAAGGAATTGTGAAACAGCAGGAGCTATTCCAAAGCGATTATACGCACCCACTACGGGGCTTAGGATCCAAAGCACAGGTAGACTTACCCTTTTCGAGCGGCCAGTTTTGTGATGACCACCGGAAACGTTTTGACGGCATTCTCGGATGAAGCTGTGCACAAACTGGCGAATTTCAACGAGCCAAAAACAATACGTTAGTGAAATAAGAATATAGTGAACGGTAAGTATTTGACGGTATTTGTGCATGTATGGCGCGGTAGTAGAGTATCCTTCAACCAAGGTATGCATCACATCCATCATTATTCTAACTACAGAGTATCGCGACAGCAACACAGCCAGACACACGCGTACTCCAACCTGCCCCTTCCAGGCACACAACCCGACCGTCAACGCCAGGGCAATAAACTACGAACTTGCCTTTCTAGGGCCTTGTTGACAAGAGTGCGAGATCTTCTATCCGCATACTGGTGTAGGGTTTTGACCAATCCCACGAGCAGGGGCTTGAAGCACTCGTCAACCTCACCTGTCAACCGCAAACCCAAGAAAGCCACATGAGTATCCAATGAATGGAAAAAGTGCGTGCGTTCCTCGCGAAACTCTCGAGCAGGTGTGGTGTCGACCACTTCCAAATTGGTTCCCTGTTGAGTGCCCGAGGGCCTAGAATCGCATTTATAGGACACTCGCTGTCCGGTCTCATGTTGTTTGCGAACAAAGCAGCGACGAGTGAGTGGTATCAATGCAAGAAGTGCTGTAATGCAATACGGCCAATGCCCGCACACATTGATCATGCCATAATGACAAACGCTGCAATAACTAGCTTACGATGTCCAAAACGACGCTTGCAATGATGCGTGATCTCCTAATTACGGCTGCATTGCCTCGCAATGCATTAGGACGGATGGTGGTGGGATGGTAATTCAACGTATGACAACAACGGAGACCACTCTTGGCGCTAAGATGATACTCCAATTTGCATACATGATGGCAGTGAGGTATATTGGGCTGAGCAATGATACCATAATGCACACAAGATTTACTGAGGTCAGGCGCTAATTAACAACCCGAGGAAAGGCATATAAAAACCACAAAGTACGTGTGTTTCATGGACAATATTATCTATTGAAAACTTGATCATTTAAAGATGTCGCCCCTCCATCAGTCATACTTTTAGCGCTCCAAAACTGCATGCACATACTTTGCTCCGCATCAGAGAGTGCTGCAATGATTTTGTGCAGCAGCGAGCAGCGAGTACTCGGTGTAGAGAAAAGGAACTCGCCCGTATAGGCCTCGATCAGTTCCGGCAGTGACATGGATTCCGCACCAACATCCTGTATGAGTTCCAAAACGACAACAAGAAATGTGAGTACTTCCCAGGTATCCCGACTCTCGAGCAGACAGAAAAATGGACAAACATTTACACCAACCAGCACAAATCTTTGAGCAAACTTACAATTCTTGAATCAAGTGATTGTCATTTGACGCAAACACGAAGACAGTGAGGATAATATAAGCTCACACTGATATGAAAAGATTGAAAGAAATCAAAACAATTGGTACTAGAAGTAGGGAAGCCTGACATGGCTTCCGATCAACTTCCCCAGCCGAATTTAACCCAAGAGTGCATATCACCGACCACACAGTTCGCAACAATCAAAACATAATCCACTTAAAATATGTATACAATAAATTGTGCGTGTAAACCTATAAATATACATAGTACAATAGTAAATATATATACATATATATAT
>NW_014039970.1:0-13377 GCF_001186125.1 Sphaeroforma arctica JP610
GTGTGTGTGTGTGTGTGTGTGTGTGTGTGTGTGTGTGTGTGTATATAATTTTACTTATATAATTATATATAATTATATTACTATATAGCTATATATATATATATAATCACGAGCATGTAAAATCGACACGTCGTGTTGCAGTACAGTGCTAAGGCCAACATAAGTACTGAGTACAAATTAAGGCCAGTCAATTCGAAAATCCATCCAGTTATAGCCGAAATACACGGGCGGTCCAAAATAATTAGGTATATGACAAATGTTTTACATGCAATACAAAATGTTATCTAAGTCCGGTCCATTCAGGCAATAAGAAGCAAGGAACAATACTAGTAAAATTCATTGTAGCGAAAGATAAGTGTTTGGTACGTAATAAGGATGATACGTTGTTAAGTATCAGTATAGCTTATTATACAGAAAAAAGTAAGCATTTATCATGACATGCATACTCTATTGACGCAAACCAACAACTCACGAACCTGATTCGCAGCCTGGATGGTAGGTCCGTCCGCAATCGGGTCTGTGAATGGTACACCCACTTCGATGATGTCCGCACCAGCTTTCTCAAGTGCTAAAAGTATAGGCACAGTCTGATCTGGGGCCGGGTAGCCAGCGGGGATGTATGGGATAAATGCAGGTCTCTCCTCGCGCTTGGCCTTGGCGAATGCTGATAGTAGTGCCTCAGACATGTTTAATGGTCTATGATATATACCTGGACTTCTGTTATTGTATGCAGCTAGCTAGAATGTTAACGTTAAGGCTGATGCAAATAGATATTTAAAGACAATTGACTGCTGTCTGCTTACAGCATGCACCGAGTATTACTAAGCTAGTGGTACAAATACAAATATATATAAATGTGTCTGCTTGTCCTCTTGCCGTCGTGATCCACGTTTGTACTGTAAACTATATGTAAATAAATAGTGGGAAACATGGAATGGTGCTTTCCGGTGGTCATTGTTTGTTAATTAAATTTGGTGTGCGTGATGTCAGAAATTTTTTAAAGCAGAGTGCTGTGTCAAGCCTCAGCCTGACTGGACTACCTGTCGTGTAGGTGTGCCTGTTCTTCCGTTGTCCAATCAATCACTAAGAAATGGTGTCAAAATGACCAATACCACAGCAGGTCACAAGAAGTCATCAGGAGGAATATTATATCACGATGAGTCAATACTTATTTGTTTATTTGTTTTTTATTAAAACAAAATACATCCATTATTCATACCACCCCTCACATGTGAGTCATGACTTATTTATTACCATTCAGGCACTCACTCCAGTGATCCAGTCTATATATAGATACCTAATTATTCACATATAAATATTTATGTACTGATATAGAGCCATATTTCTTCATATCACCGGCCATTTTAGAATTTAGTTCTTAGGCCTGGCTCAGTGACTTTTCAAATAACTACTGACA
The DNA here is from genome assembly GCF_001186125.1 of Sphaeroforma arctica JP610. Taxonomy (NCBI): domain Eukaryota; class Ichthyosporea; order Ichthyophonida; genus Sphaeroforma; species Sphaeroforma arctica. The sequence goes on from NW_014039970.1 coordinate 1,418, forward strand.
AGTGACATATGACCCCTATTTACTGTATATATTTAGAGAGAGGGGTCTGTATTTACATAGTCTGTACGTAATTCAACAATATTTATTTATTACAAAAAAACAAAATCAAAGTACTGCCCAGTATTCCTACGGACTTGTCCGTTCTCCCTAAATTAAAAGGCTCGTTCTTAACGAGGGTTTTAATTAAAAAATGAATTTCTATTAAATGGTGTGTCGACCAATTCCTTATATTAAATTGGATTTCAAAACACGATAAAACACAAAGCCCTCGAAAAATGCAATTAACCTTTAACGTTTGTTAAGGAATCCGAAAACGTACCGTTAAAATACGCTTGTCAATCGTGACATCATTACCGTACAAATTACAATTGGATATTAAAAGCCCGCCACATTAATAGCTATTTATAAACCGCGCATCTATCTATGTTATTAAATATTTTGTAAATCACAAGTTGAAATGTTATGTTCATATATTTACATCGTACGTTGTGCCGGTTGTGTGTGCAACCGCTTAATTGTTTCGGTTGCGTGTTGGTGTAGTGGATTATGTGTTGAAACTCTTGTACACAGTGTTTAAGGCCAGCATATACATTATGTGCAGTCATACCATCACCTGTGATTGTTCGAAAGACTTCCTATGCGGCAATGTTTGAACTACCAGCCGAATATCAGCTGTGTAAGATTCGGTCTCTCAAGGCGATATTTACGCCTTAGAGTAAATAAACGCGTAGGTAAATTCTAAGTATCGTGAAAATATCAAAGTAAATAAATGAAATGAGTCTTTTAGTAAAGTTAGGTATGCCTCGTGAAAACAGCAATACTCTGAGGGATTGTGAAGCTGAGACATTGCCTATATATAATCCTCTCAGTACTATTTCCGCCGAAAGAATTTTATTTAGTGTTTCGTAGTCGCTCTATTAGAAACTATGGTATGTTTCATTGGGATGAATCCGAGGGACTCATAAAATCCTATCTTTAGAAGAAAAAAATTTAAAATACTCTTGATGTCCTTAGTTATTGTCTAAACCAATAACTTGCCACTTATTAAGAATTATCGACTTAACCTTCATCAGACTGGCACATCTGGTTGTCTGATCGGAGGATAAATTAGACGTTAATAGACCCTAGAAACCTATATTCGGTTGAGCCATCTCGCTACCGAAGTATTCAAATATAAATAAAGTTGGAAAGTAAATATAGTTCTATTAATAGAACTAGACTAAATCTTATGTTTGGTATTTACTGGGCCTTTTAATGGCCTTGTCCAAATATGTGATATGTAGAATGGAAAATTTATTAACTAATAAGACCGTTAAAACCCATTTAGGAAACTTAAGCTCATTGTACTATTAAGAGTACGTTTATATTTTACCTACTACTTCAGAGTACGTTTATAACAGAGTCCAATGTGGAGACCCGGTTATTAGAATTTTGGTATTTCTTATTGTATTTATGATCTTATTGGCATATGTGACCGTGTATATCATCGTACCTATAATAAGTATCCTTTGTTTCGTGTGTTCTTTCGTATATGAGTGGTTTTTATTAAAAGAATTATAATTGTTACCAAGCAACTGTATAATATATCTTTGTATAGTAATAATTGATATTCAATCTAAGTAATTAATGCATCAACCAGTTTGAACCAAGTAACACTTAGTAAAGAGTGCTAAATCTGAAATAAGTGAACTTAGTCAGAAGTGCCATTGTGAATGGCATAATTGATATTCCCAATAGCACATTTGACTGAGTTCACTTATTTCAGATTTGACACTCTTTACTCAGTGTTACTTAAGCAGTGTATCTCGTGTGACGCATATCCTAGGTATAAGTTTGTTATACCGTGGAATTATTATCCATGATACCGTAGTAAAATATCTCTGGTATTCGTTGTTGTTATACACCTTGTGGCCTGAACGACTCCGTTATAATCACTGTACCATGTGTATGCAAATTAATCTAGTATTCTAATCAAATTGAGATTTACTGGTCCGAATCTATTAATCTATTTGTTATGTGTATTTCGTCTACAAGCCACTAGTCTGTGTTCATTTGTAATGTATTATAACTTCATACCCGTGTATGAAGAACTTCCATGTTAAATCTATCCGTAAATTAATGTATTATTTTTCTTTTGAATGTGATTGTATTCGATTGAATGCGATCTCGATTTTTAACATGTATACATGTGACCCTTTGTTGTTTTGTTATGCGTAAGCCCTCTATCTATAACGCGCATGACCTCCTCTAATATGTGTTGAAAGAAATATCCGTGTTTTAACTGTGTATTATAAGCTGGTTATTGTATATTTACGAGTGTTAACGTTCATTACAAAACGTGTAGCGTATATTATATCACGTAAACTTTTTGTGAAAACGTTTATATTTGTTTGGAAAAATTAGGTATATTTCTAGGCCCCATTTTTCTGTAAATATATACGTAAACGCATTAGACAAAAATCGTAAAAGGCATTAGACTAAAATTTTAAACGCATTAGACTAAAAGTATAATTTTTATGAAAGTTAATACAGAGTGTTCTTCTTTCGTCCGCCTATGTCGCGGACAGTTACCATTTTACTATATAATAACTCTAACAATACTGTACTGTCTTCTTTCTTCTCTTATTCCAGATTTGACCATGTGCGACACCCTTATATGTGACGCTCTCCAATTATGGGTATCAGCAACAACTCCTTGTCGTGCTCGACCATATCGTAGTATACCATTAAACCTGCTTATTCTGGTCTGCGCTTGTTCTTAATGATTTGAGGTGTTATGTATGATGTGCGCGTGGTGTGATGTTCTCATGGACATACTTGAGATGGGCACGCTTTCCGTGACTCCGTCACAGCGCCTTACATGTTCCGCCTGTCACACCAATAGAGTTACGCATGTTCCGTCTTCTACGTAAAGGTGTCTCGACTGTATCGCCTCCTGCGTAACACGTCGCACATGTTCCGCCTGCTGCGAAATCATGTTGTACACATTCCACCGTCTATGTAATAATGCTACCCATGGTATCGTTGAGTATGTAATAATGCTATCCAAACCAACACAGCTCATAGCGACTATGCAACACGCCTGAGGCTGTGGGTTCCTACCGACACTCAAGTGTTCGCGCAAAGTTCAATGCGGCGTGTCCTCGGGGTTGCTCACCTCTGAATAAGAGTCAACAGGGTGCTCGCCTTTACTCTCAGCATCTAAATAGTCTTAAGGTCTATTCTGTCGACTGTGATAGTGTCATGTAACACGCTAGTGAGGCTGCGGTTGCTCACCGACTTCAAAGTGCCTACGCAAAGCTCAATGCACCGTGTCTTCAGGGTTGCTCGCCACTGAGTTAGAGTCAACAGGGTGTTCACCTGTACCCTAAGCATATAGATATACTTGCCACTGACCACCACCGCTCATGTTTAGCGACGTTTGGCGTCGTGTGTCTGTTGTTTTTATGTCTATTATATTAGTGTTGCACGTATACTACTATGACACTAGTGTAAGCCCTTATATGCTTATTTGTACTTGTTGTCTTCTTATAGTGTATAATGCATCAAACTACTTATATCATTTCAGTTGTTGTCAAACATGTATCATGTTTATCTATCGTAATGTATGTAAGCAATGTTCTTCTAATAGTAATCTGTGCAGCTCGTGCATCAGATATGTTCTAATACAGGTGTCTATTCTATATATAACAGCTTTTAATACAAGAATATCACTCCTCTAACATCGACTATCGGTTATATAAGTGTGTTGTCATCACCCATGCACGCAGCAAGGACGCAACCTTGGCCAGATATACCATCGACCCAGGCTGCTCTAACCTTATGCGGGCACGACGTTGGGATCGTCAAAGGCATCGGCTGTCACCCATGTAGGAGATCCTTCCAACCAGCGTACCAAATATTTCGATTGTTGAGTCGCCTCATTATGACGGTGCAAAATGATGCGCCGAAATGTCAAGCCGCTCTCTCTCCATAGAGATTCATTGAGTGGTGGCTCGGTGGCCCAATGTACAAGCCGAATAATCCCCACATTCACGGGTCGGTCTCTGAGATCAGGTGGCTTGCTGCCATCCTTTGCTCGTAGATGGTAGCTCTGATTTTCCCGACTATGGGTCACGTACGGACCAAGCAGTGGTTTCATGGCTTTGGTCGTCGCTCCCTGAGCGAGTATCATGACGACGTCCCCCATCTTTAATTCAATCAAATCAAATTTACGCATCTGATCCGTGTAGCCTCTGCCATGACATCAGTATACTTAATCGTTTTCTGATGAAGTTTTGGTAGTGTGAAATCAGCGGGTTTTTATAGTAGAATCACACGTTAGCGTATATTTAAAAACGTATTAACGTTTAAACGCTATTTCGGCTATAAAACCTGGTATATGTTGAAACGCAATTGTAGATATTTGTATCTGTATAACAATCAAATAATCTAATTATAGATATATTGAATTTACAGAAAACAAACAAACAAATAATCTTATTTGGATATTTGGAATTAAATACAATTGTATACGACAGAGGCCGGAGACCCTGTTAAAATTGATATGATGGTTTTTCTATCATGATATGTTTTCCATCAAAATATTGAGATACAACACTGGGTGAGTCTCAGGTAATATTGACACTTGTTGACACATGTTGTATTACCAAATACTCTCAGCGCGAGATAGCCTACTGAGAAATGGGGCATGAAAATGATCCCCTCGAGCCGGCCAACTAGATGTGCCCGTCTATGCCTTCAATGGGATGGAGAGCTAGGTACCGTGTGATGGGGTATAGGTACAGACATTTAACTGTCCATCATGGTGTTATTTATTTATTTTTATTTTTTAAGTTGGACTTTATTGGTAATTGTGATTGGAAGGTAATTTCGAGGCATGAAATGGTGTAGAAGAAAATATCATGCATCCAATGAAATGGAATCTGATCTTAGTTACTGACACCGAATAAATATAGACCGAAGTATTGAGTGATTAGAGCGGAGCCATAAAGACAATAGTCTCAGTCTTACATCCCCTAATCTTTAGCTCATTACCAAGGGCTGAAGCTAAACTTAAATTACATTGTGCAAATTTACTATGAAGTCTTACTTTTCTTTTACGTTAACTTATTGAAACCGATAGTCAGCCTGGTTGGTCTGACTTTTACAGCAGGATAGTCTTCTCCAAATTATCCAGCCTCTTTAACCATACATCATTCGTGGTAGGAGTAAGACCAGGTAAGTCATCAGTCATGTTTTCAAGCGGGACATGTCGTCGACCAAAATAAACGCTAAATGGTGCTGACTTGTGATGTCGTGATATCCGAAGGTTCTGGTATAACATGGTAAGCGGTAGACGTTCATCCCACAACTCCGGACAACCAACACACAATGCGCGCACGCATTTGTGGATTTCCTTATGTCGGCGCTCCGCCGCGCCCAACGTCTGCGGGCGGTATGGTTGAGGCGTCTTGTGTAAAATGCCCAACGCTCGTGTGATGGATTTGACAATATTATTTACAAATTCGGTGCCCTCGTCACTCTGAATCTTACGAGGAAATCCATGCTCACCAAACACTGACACTATCTCTGCCGCCACTATCTTTGCATCCTTCGCAGGTATCGCCCGTAGGATAAAGTAGCCCGACGCCACATCAAGCACATGTAAAATAAATTTGATTCCTTTAATGGATGTGACCGCCATAGAAATGAGATAGATTTGTATGTGATCCCAGGGGTACCGAGCGGTAATATTTATTAGAGGATGAAAACCCTTCTACATCGTATCGTTGCCCAAGCATGTGCGACATAACTTGCGGACTTCTTCTGTGATTTCCATCGTCGCGCATATGTTGTACTGTAACTGCTGGGGCCGGACGTCCCTGTTCATGAAATTTCCATGTCAACTGTACCCGACGGTTCGCTTCATCGTGCCCTGGATGATTCATCACTGTAGCACCAGCACATATTTCAGGAATTTGTGCAGCGATCTGTCGCGTTCGTTTCGCTATCACCGGTTGTGCCCAATCTTCCTGATAACGTGTACTAGCGTCTCCACATTCAGGTACCTCCAAGCCTAAGTCACACCAAAACGATGGATTGACTTTGTACCCAGATGGAGGGCCAATACGTACCACGATAGTATGCTCCCACGGGTATTTACCACAAGCCTGTGAGCCGTGCTTCAAGAATGTGTGAGCCGTACGTGGGATAAGTAGCGGGTCTGCTTGCATCATCGATAGAAGTAAAAGGAACCGTGGCGCACGTGTGTTCAACGGTAAACATATTGTTGCCGACGCCTTGTCCTTCAACACCTTACGCAACAAACCCTTAATGTATATGACGCCACGGTGGGTTCATCCATGCGTTGTATTTACTCCAGTCAAACTTAAACGCCCCGCCATCATTGTCGTACGACCAGTAATGGCGAAGCTGAGCGTTATGACTCGAGGCAAAGGCGTCGACGTCGTTTGGTCCAAAGTGCTTCTGTATCTGGTCAAAGAAATCTGGAAACAACTTCTAACGTGACATATAGAACACCGCGGGGTAGTTGATATCCGCCGTGCCCTCATGAACACGACTCCACATGTCTGGTAACTTGTTCAGTTCTCCAGGTATATGTGTAATAGTAAAATTGAACTGTGCAATAATATGATGCCATCGCTGCAACATACTATTCATTCAGCTGAGTGTTCATGTATATGAGGGCCTTATGGTCGGTGTGTACAGTAAACTGCTGTCCAATGAGATGATCATGGAAGTGAACCAAAGCATACACAGGTAAGTGCTAATTATTCTTTCCTCGGGGTTGCATATGTCTGTTGTGCCTTGTTGAGAGTTTTGAGAAGAACATCAGGTGACGTTTGCGTCCGTCAATCAATTGAAACATTGCGCCACCAATCCCATAATCGCTTGCATCCGTTTCTAATTCAAGTGGTACACCATCAACAGGAAAATTCAACCTGACTGCCGACACGATAGCCTCCTTCATCTGATCCCATGGCAATTGATGTTCTGGGTTCCAACGATCCCTAATGGGCTCCTTAGGTTTAAGTTTAGAAAAGGTTCGGAGTGGAGCTACCTTGTGTGCGAAGTTAGGTAGATGCTCATGTAGAAAGTTTGCTAATCCTAACGCCGAGGCATTATCCCTTTGACATCGTGGAACTGGCCAGTCAATTAAACGTTGCTGTTTCTCATGATCCTCGTCAATGCCTTTTACTGATATCGTCTTTCCCAGGACCATCACCTCTCCCACCGCAAAGTGACATTTCTTCTGATTAAGTTTGAAGTTATTCTCCGTCAGGCGTCGAAGGACCTCTTGAACCGTAGCAATGTGCTCCTCGTAATCGTCCGATGCAATTATTAGATCATCAATATAGCATTGTACGTCTAGTCCTACCATCAAATTACTGATTGTGCGTTGAAATTGTGACGTGAGTGTCGTCAAGCCAAAGGGAGCTGACGTAAACGAGTACTGCTGACTGTCCCATGTAAACGAAAACATGTGCTGCGAATCGACGTGCACCGGTAACCGATGGTACGCAGCCGATAAGTCCAACGTGGTGTAGTAACGCTTGCCCTTCAAGTTGCTGATGATTTCGTTGACCTTTGGAAGTGTAAACTGATCGCCCGGGATAAGAGCGTTGATCTGCTGCAGGTCCAAGCACACACGCACCTTAATAAGTTCACCCGACGGTGTGAATGATGGTACTGCCAACTAAGGAAGGTTAACAATCGATCCGACGATTGGTGACCAATTCGTGTTCCCATTTGTCTACTTGCTTCAATACATGTGGTTTGTATTTGTCAGATACAAAATATCTTGTCTGCCGATGTAGGCCCAGGAGTATATCCCGAGGAATAGGGAGTGACACCTCACTACCCGGGAGTGTGCAGCGAGCTGCATCCAGAATAGTGTCATTAGCATCCAGGTATTGGTGTAGGCGTACGCGTATATCATCTGGCTCGGACAAGTCTGGGGCCATTCGAAGATTGATCGGCTCCAGGAGTTCATCCATAACATTACGAATTATCTCTGGAAATGGAGATACTAATCCGGTTAAGCCTAATCTCAACTCACCCATAATATCTATACCCAGTTTTATATCAATGTTATCCGGTAGGTTCATAAGTTCAAATGTACATCCCTCAGTGGTGTAGAAATACGGCCTCCGGTCAGTCTAAAATATCAAGATCAAATGAGATAACACATTGGTTTTTATTTGTGTTTAAAATAATTTAATACATGTTCTTTTTCCAATATTTCCAAAGTGTTCTAAATTCATTTTGATGGCTCCAGTAGCCTGAGTATTTGGTATGACTCATTTACTTGGACCTATATGAGACGATTGTAGATGTAGGATACTATAAACTAAATTTTATAATCTCTGAACTACTACTTACAGGTTTTGGTCTTCCCGCCAATCTCCAAAATCCAATATGTCTTTGTCTCTTTTTAACTTTTCTTCAGATGGAACTTTATTTATATTAGCTAATGTATTAACTTGACTTACGTTCTTATGTCCATCTACAAATTAGACATGTGGTCATGAACACTTATTACTTCTAGTAAAAACTATTTCAATAAAAAACAGCTAGAGGTACGTCCTGTGTGATCGAGGATATTAAGGTTCTTACCAAGGGGCAGTCCCGATCATTCTTACACAAGCTACCACTTAAATTGTATCTTCGTTTATATGACATAGTTTAGAACATAGAAATATCCATCGAAATTTACATATTTTTCAGTTAGTTAGTAGTTACCGTAGTGTACTGCTTCTAGACTGTCTAATAATTGCTTACTGTACAGCGACAGGACTGTAAGTATTCTATACTACCTCATAGTGGCTAATACTACCCTAAAGTTAGCTACACGCTAGTTACTATATCTAGACTTTATTAATTTCCCTATTCTTGAGCTACTGCTATGGCTAAAGAAATTCTAAAGGCAACGGAGCCGCCAGCTCTAAGCCTGCTAAGCCTGTTGAGGTTCCTGAGGTTACTGGGGACGCTGGTCCGTCTAGTACTGAGCCTGCCGTTGAAGCTGTAGAGGAAACCGTTTCTAAGCTTGGATTTGAGGAAAACTCTGAGGATGACTCGTCGGACCCTAAAGCCTTGGAAGTAGAGGTCTCAACTGCCGCGGAAAGACTCGCCAGTGTCCGTGTGTCTCCTATTAGTGCAGCCCAGGGCATCAGCTCGCCATTTGACCGCGAAAAGTCAGATATTGGAAAGACTATATCTCCTGAACAAGTGGAGGAATCGTCTCGAGATCGACGGTTTATTACTACTAAAAGTCAGCTCAATCTACCTATTAACAAAGATGGCGGCGTTCCCTTTCGTGAAATTTCATTGAATGCCTCGCCACTGAATGCCTCGCCACTGAATGTTGGGGCGGAAGACAAAAATGTTGGGACGCCATAACTCGACAACGAGTGGTTGGATCTTTTCAATCTCGACGCCATTTGAACCGCAAAGATGAGCTTTTAAAGGCTAGCCGCAGCCGCAGCTTCTGACCCTTCGACAGTATCCCACGTGGCCGATATTCTTCCTAAACCGAAGAAAAAAATATCCCGAGCCGGGTTTCAAACCTGGGGGTTCAAGCAGGGTTACTACTGAGCCAGTTATCGCTGGTGGAGTGAGTAAAACTTCAAAATTTAATCTCTATAGCAAGCTACAATCGACCATCCTCACGACAAACCTAACCCTGCCAGAGGCTATGATCGTATGGAAATCGATGAGGCTTACCACCCTCATAACATCGATCCTCATTTACCATCTAACCCAGGTAAGCACGACTTTGATAATCGTTATACTAGTTTTTCACTAGAGAGTACCCACTCTAGCTCTGAAGACGAGGAAGTGAGAACCAGACAACAACGTCTCAGGCTATTACGTTCTGGTATGCAAGTCCTCGAGGACCGTCTGTTGAATGACTCTGACCTTGACGATAAGAAAGAGGATAACATTCGCTATCTAATCGATAACAAGAGAAAAGAGATAGACTCCATCTTGGCACTAGCAGCCCGTAGCACTGAGGGTGAGCCTCGTGAACGCTTCGAATCATGCTTTATAAAGCAGCCAGGTAACGCGAAGGCTGAGGTCGATTTCTCTACTAATGAGAGTACAGTGGAGACACTGGAGGCCTTTGACCAGCTTAAGGAGTCTGCCATCCTTAAGGATAAGCGGATGATGAATGCCTTTATTCATTTCTGTGAGTCAGAGGAATGAAAAACTATCTTGAAGGCCCATGAGCCCAACTGGAAAGCTTTACCCTGGCGCCAGTTGCGCGAGAATATACTTAACGCCTTCTTTGAAGATGCACGTGACCGTGAACTTCTAGATTCTTGCAAGTCCTTTGCGAACGATACTACTGTTCGAGGTGCTCTAGCCCATATGACACATATAAACACTCGGATGGGAGGTCGTACCTATACTGGCGAATATGTATTAATTTGTCAGATGATGGAGACTCTGGGAGCTAACCTTTTTAAGAAGGTCAATGATGATATTATCGCCTATGGTGATTTGCGATCTATGCCTTGGTCTGTCTTTGAGAAGATAGTTCAAAAGCATACCAAGCCATCTACTAGAGTACTTAGTACCTCGAGCTTTATCTAGCCCGCTAAGCGTACCGCGATAGAGAACAACATGGCGCGTAGTACTAAGAAACCTCGCACTACTGCTGGAGGTGGTAAAGGCTATACTTCTACTGAACCAAAGGGCGAAAGGAAGGAGAGAGCACCTTGCAAGAAGTGTGGTTACAACCTCACTAATCGTGATGGCTAGCGGAATGGTAAACACGACTCTGTTAAGTGTGCACCAGGAAAGCCAAACTTTGGACACTATATGAAAGAGTGTACTACTTGCAAGGGTACTAACGGTTGGCACAAAGATGATTGCAAGGACATACCGGGGAACTCGCGATCGCGTCCAAACTTGCGTACGGAGGCGAATAAACGCGCCAACTCGCATGCACCGCTTACATCAAACCCACGGGCTCGTTGTCGATCATGTGTACAAAATATTCCGCCGGGACCAGGACATGCAAGTCGTTGTCCTAACTTAAACGAGCACCGATCCAGGGGTAGCCGCACACAAAATGGTGGGGCTACAGTTCAACGCACATCGGCTACAAGCACATCGACACGCGGGACTCACGGATCGGGTATTAATTTCCAACCCCGTGCTAACTTAGTGGACGGTGATGTTATACCTGTTCAACCAACCACCGAGACAGGGGAGACTGAAGTGATGCACATTCATGATTTGGTCGATGAATCGTATGTGCAGAGTGACGATGAGTTGATGGAAGAAGAGCGGACACCCGATGGTTGGGAAGTTGGAATAAATTTGGAGTGACAGACTGGGGTGCCTGATGTGAACATGTGCATGTCATTTGGTCATATGGCAACAAGAATATTTGCAGTAAAAGATAAATTGTTTCCTACTGACAATCGCGCATATGTTACTTTACAAGTGAACGGACATGACATGCGCACTCTTATTGACACGGAGGCCAACCGTTCAGTCATCACTCAGGCATCCGCAGCTAAGGCACACATCTCTATTACACCACCGGCCAAGGATAATTACATATACTTGGCGGACAAAGCCTTCAGCACTCCACGCTTGGGCAAAACACAAGCAACAACGGTACAGTACGGGTCAGCTACCACTGTAAACTTCGATGGATATTTCTATGTTTTAAACTATGTTATATAAACTAAGATACAGTTTAAGTCAATTAGGATTTAGCAGTGGTAGCTTGTGTTAGAATGATCGGGACTGCACCTTGGTAAGAACCTTAATATCCTCGATCACACAGGACGTACCTCTAGCTGCTCTTTAATGAAAAAATTTCACAAGTACTAAGTGTGCATGACCACACGTCTAATTTGTAGATAGACATAAGAATGTAAGTCAAGTTAATACATTAGCTAATATAAATAAAGTTCCATCTGAAGAAAAGTTAAAAAAGG
>NW_014039970.1:13535-18021 GCF_001186125.1 Sphaeroforma arctica JP610
TACAAATAAAAACCAATGTGTTTTTAGGGTTTTATTCTAGACTGACCGGAGGCCGTATTTCTACATTGCCCCCAGTAGCTTTTAGGACTACGGACGTACGTGAAGATATGATCTAGTTCGTAAAGCAAAAACCAAAGTAAACCGGTTTCGGTCATGGCTTATCGAGTAAGTATGTGCCTATATGTACGGGTTCAAGACTCATGTTGTACTCTATGTCGTTTAGTATTTGGTCCAGTAATCATTTCTGATGTAGGCGCCTTACGTTTATTACGTGGTTTAGTAATAGCCAAAGGTTGTTCTTCATTAGTAAGTAACCTCGAAGAATTTTCTGCTCTGTTGGTAAGCAGATCTGAAATTTTAGTGACATAGGAAGTAGGTGGCAAATAGGGAATTTCAGATCCATCCGGGTTTGTAGTCACCTGATGAAACCCTTTCCGTTTATCTCGTGTGTTCTTATGTAAACGCTTATTTCATTTCTTATTAGAAATACGAAGGAAGTCGCGAGATTCACGAAACGCATCGGAGGTTAGCCAAGCTACTGTCCCATCCATAAAACGGGTCTTGTAGTAAGTGTAACCGTCTTCGGATGTTTTGTCAAATATATCTTTGACTTGTGACTCCATAACCGGGACATCAGAATCAAATGAGCGAGCGAATGATAGTTCGGAGGTAGGGATACGGCGAGTGCCTAGATTTGTTGCGCTAGTACCATCTATGTTATTCACTTCGTAAGTATCACTCTTCTCATCATGGTAGGAAATAACAAAAGGTCCAATTGTCTTAAAAGAGAGTTCGGTAACGTTGGCATTGCGATTTATAATGTTATCATAATCGCCAACTTTGAACTGAACAATGTTCTTAGTGTTATTCCATCGGTCATGCGCTTTAAGTAGGGCACGATTTTTGTGCTCGAGTAAACAGGGATAAACAACGTTTTGCATCTGCTCGATCTTTTATAGCCACGGAGTAACATGCTTCTCGGGCTCAGTTTTGTCAAACGTTGCTTGTAATTCACTATAGTGGCCAAAGAAATAGTGAAACGGGAGTGTTCCAGTTTGAGGATTCATGCTGTTATTCATTTGAGTCTGAACCCATTTCAAATGATAAGGCCACATCCCTCAACGTCATCCAGTGCGGTACGCAATAGCTTCTTTAGTTCTCTATGACGTGTCTCATTTGCACCCTGCGTTTGAGATTTATAAGGAACACCACGCCTATGGGTCATGCCTGATACGAGTATAAGTGCCTCCATTACGTCGGTACAAAACTCACTACCGTTTTCAGAACATAGTACTCGTGGGAAACCGAAGTCATTAAAGACGTGATAGCATATCTCTGCCACTGTTTGCGGGCGTTTGTTCGGTATTGCATAAAGCAAGTTATAGCCCGAAGCCACACATAAGAAATGACAGATATATACATCGCCAGTGTGCTTGGATCGTGTGAGTTTATCCAAATCGACTATGATTCGGCGCATCGGTTGGTCTTCTGTCACACTTTTTAGGGGTGCCGAATCGTAGCGCTTGATCTGGTTCTTTTCACAATCAGTACAGCGTCGGTATACTTCACGTAGGGTTTCTTTCAGCGCCGGGTGATCAAGCCCTACACGAATAGACATCTTATAAGTATGCTCTTATGCTCGATGAGTTAAATTATGTATTATTTTAACTCTACTCTCGAGCTCTTCTAAGTCAGTCAGATTCTGTGTAACGCTGGCTGGATGAACCATAGTCCCGTTAGATAGGGCAACTTAAATATCAGGAGGAGTAGACTCCTGAGATACGTGATAAACGACATTAGAATGTTGAAGTATCTTCTTCAGTTGTTTCGCAACTCCTGGCTGTTCTTTAAGCAGCGCTTTAAGTAGTTGAGTGCGAGCTTCAGGTTCTCTTAGAGCTTTGAGTCTTTGATCCATGGCCTTAGCTAGTTCCATGTTTCTACGATCTAATGCCGTCTCAATCGGCATTGCCTCGACTGCATTCTTGTTGGGTGCATGTGTTGTACGAGTCTTGAGCTTTTGTTCAAACTCCTTAGACTCTTCTAGTTTAGCTAAGAACTCGGTTGAGGGTTACTTAGTGGTACCTGCAGGACCGATGCGATAAACGATGGTGTGTTTCCAAGGCGTCTTCTTAATAGAATAGGATCCCCGATACAAGAACGTGTCGGTTTAACGGTCGACATAGATAGGCTCGTCTTGTATCATAATAATTAAATCATGTATCCATGGGTCGGAGCTACTTAAGGGACAACACAGCGTAATGGTAGATTTAGTAATATTAACATAATTTAACAACTGTGCGATAAGTTGCCAAGGTGGGTTAGCCCACGCATTATGCTTTGATAAGTCAAGTTGAAAGGCATCACCTTTAGGATGAGTCAACGACCTATATTCAGAAACCTGTTTGTTATGTTCTGCGGCGAACATATCAAGAGTAAATGGACCCCATCTTGATTGAGCGAGGTTAAACCATTTATTATTAAGCATCCAATCGGTTGCTAATAAATCTTTAACTGTTTTCTGGTAGTCAGGGACAAGTCGCGAGAGCATGTCAGGAAGATGATTATGTATTCCTGGTAACTGTGTAATGTTAAAAGAAAACTCAGCGGCTCACCAACTGTGAATCAGGGTTCATGTCCTTTAAGTATGTTAAAGACTTTTGATCACAGGCGACAGCAAAGTAACTTCCATAAAGGTAGTCTTTAAACTGTCTTAGCGCAGGTAACAATAGCAAGGAGCTCTTGTTTAACGGTAGAGTAATTTCGTTGACTCTTATTATAACTCTTGCTAAATAATTGTATGTAGCGTGGTTTACCATTTATCGTTTAGTATAGCACTCCACCTACCGCTCGATCTGAAGCGTCGGTTGCTACTTGGAGTGGTACGTCATCCACAGGGTATTGCATGATGGGTGCGTCCATTACTTTACTTTTGACTAGCTTAAATGCATCATCACATTCTTTAGTCCAGAGCTTTCCCAAAGGTCCATTGTGCAGCCGTAGGTGACTGAAAGGCTTCAAGTAATGAGAAAGATGAGGGACCGAATCCGAGAAGAAGTTAACAAATCCACACACAGAGTTCACATCTCTTCCAGTAACCTCTGTTGATAAATCCAACAGAAATTATTTCTTGCCAGGATCAATTTCTACCCCTGCTGCAGATACCTTGTAACCAAGTAAGTGTATAGTATCTTTAGCAAAAGAACACTTGTTTTCATTAATCTTAAGTTTGGCATGGTTTAGTCGCTTTAAGACTTCTTTAACGAGTTTAGCATGTTCATGTGCTGTCTTTGTAAAGATAACTATATCATCTAAACATGCTGATACGTTATCCGACAGGTCCGCAAATGGTTCCATCATAACTTGTTGGAAGAAAGAAGGTAACATGTGTAGGCCTTCAGGTGCACCTTTAAACTGGTACTTCTTACCTTTCCAAGCAAAGGAGATTATTTCCTATGCGGCACATATATTTGTAATTGATGGAATGCAGCTTTTAAGTCTACCTTGGAAAAGATAGTCGCACCTTCCATTTTGCGTAGTATCTCGCTTATCTTTGGTAAGGGAAAACTGTGTTGTGAAATTAGTTTGTTAATTGGCGACATGCCTAGTACTCCTCTTGTTTTACTAAATGTTCCATCAGATTTATATTGATCGACCGCTAAGAGAGCTAAGTTAACTGGGATTACCTCATAATTGATTTCAATTAGACCCTGTTTTAACCAATCTTCAATTTGGGGGTTGGCGGCGTCTTTGTGTCTCCAACTCACGTAGTTGTGTGAAGGAAACTTTAACTTAGAGAAGTCGACGTTTGTTAAGTCAAGCTTAACGTACCCGTTAGAGAACTTAAACATACACCAGTCAGTTATTGCAATCTTCCTGTTTTGTATAATTAAGTTCATAATTATATCGGTAAAGTGCGGAATCATATCCTTTGCTTCACCTTCCGGAGGTTTAGGTATCTTTAACATGTTATCATCTGACTGATCTTTATTTGGGTCTAGCCCTTTAGGCAGACCAGTGAGAGTTATACCTAAACTGAGAAGATCAGTTATACCTATAATTAAATCGTATTTCTGAGACATGTCAGTAACGATTAGGTGAGTCTTTACGTCTAAATTACTATATGTTGTATTTAACCAGGTACTTTATATTCATATATATATAGCCAGTACAAATCCGCGCTCGTGAACAGCAACCATAACTTGGTGTCCTTGTGAAAATGCAGCACGTAAGAGTGGAATTTGATCGTCGGTCGCAGCATCTAAAACCCATATGTATATGTATATGTATGTATATATAAATGTGTGTGTGTGTGTGTGTATGCAAGTATGTATGTATGTATGTATGTATGTATGTATATATATATCCTTATAAATGTCATGCAATCCTACTTGAACAATTCGTAGGATATTTGTCATCGTACTATTGTCAGATATGTGACGAATGTCGTAGGCATGTATGCCAACAATGTACCTCACTGTGCCAGTGC
>NW_014039970.1:18727-21884 GCF_001186125.1 Sphaeroforma arctica JP610
TATATATATAGAAGAAAAAAATAAAGAACCCCAGCAGATCTTTTTTAACTTCCAACGCAAATATTGAAATATGCGTTTTGATCTTACGTTCACACTATATCATTTCGCGAGTAATCCCATAAAACTTCTTCTACAACATCGCCTCTTCCTGAGCAAAATGAACAGAATTTTCGGTCCATGTACTCCATGTACAGCACTGGGTTGCCGGATTCCCTTAAGTATTCCCATAAAGAAGGTGGTACCTCTGCCCTGTATCAGTCTCACAGACGATGTTAGCATATCATGTACGACCAGCTAGTCTAAGCATATTGATGTTTTCAACAGGCATTCTTTTCTTGCTGCAAAGGCTATGTAGAAGTCCAGTTCAAACTTCTGCACGTCCGCCAACGACCAGTCAACACCCACAAAGTTTTCGCTCCCAAGCAGTACCATGTTCGGTTGGTTTACGGCGAGATTTTTTCCAACGACGACAAGTCGTACTGTCCCTTGGTCGTGGTGCATAGTTGCTGCATGGTATAGTACTTCCAGTCAAAGCCTGTATCTATGCCGTTGGTACAAAACCGGTCTGTGAGATTTGTACCTGTATCGACCGTGCTTTCACCCCCAGCATCAGTAGTAGTATCAGTATTAGTGTTTGTATTTGTATTAGTGCTTGTATTCGTATTAGCAATGTACACAAGTGCACCACCAACCGCAGCTACTACAAGTAGTAAAAATACACTGACTATTATTTGCGCCGTCATTTTATAAAGTGCGATAAATGTACAGTTCATTTTATTATTACTATTCATCAGAGAGCTACGATAGTTTACCACCATACACGCCCCAATTCAATTTCTCCTTTGAGATCTGTCGTGTAATTAGCAGCTCAGGGATCGCTCCAAAAACTCGTCAGTGTGCAGACTAGTAACCTTCCTGAACCCAAGTGTTTGCATATCGCAAACTCTATCAACGTCACCATGCCATTCCTTATTTGTACCTCTTACTCTGGCGTAGTAGTACCAGACCAGGTTATCGCTGTAGAGATGAAGGGGTCTAACAGACTTTCCTGGATCAGCCTCGTACCAGCACGTTGTGACCCAAGTACCGTCGTTCTTTAGGTGGAGAAAGGCGATATCGACCGACAAGTGGCAATTGTTGGTGATTTGGAACCCCTTATTATCGGGATTACAATCCCCGCCGTCGTAACCACAGACGCGACTGTTGCATTCGGAATTGCACACCCCGTTTCCATACTTGACCTTGTAGTTACAGACGCTTTCGTCGCAGCAGTCGTTTTCGAAATACGAGCAAACGTCGACCTCGTACCAGTTAACACCAGGAATAATGGACCGTCCAAGAGGCACAGTTTCATTCACCGTAACATTTTTCGCGGTGACCATTGGACCATCATCCGTAAGATGCAGGAGTTCGACACCAGCTACATTGGCCCCATAATCGGTCGCGTCAGCCGGTGTGGGGAAAACATCGTCTTCAAGAGGAGCGGAGAGCACCAGCGCGCAGACGGCGGCAACCAAGGTAGCCTTTACAGAAATCATTTCAAAGTTCAATTGCGTGGACTTTTGGGCTTTTGCGGGATTTGTAGGCTTTGTTGATTGGAATTGGGAGGTTATGATTATTTTCTGTCCAAGGAAGCCAGTATTTATAGGTAACAATTCGCTTTTTTTTGCTAGTAAGGTTGACGGATCAGCCGTGATCGGTGACCAATACTGTAAACTTCTGCTATTTTAACACTCGAATATAGAGTATTAAAAATCTTTCGCATTTCTATTTTACCATCTTTCAACCATAAAACCTAGGAAGTATACCGTAATTTCAATACCAAGTCGAATTTGCCGTGGAGTCAAAGTCGTTTTCACAATATATTAATTAAAGATGCGCTACGCTAGTTTGCCATCGTGCCATTTTGATATTTATTTTCTTTACTTATAAAAGTTAATAAAAAAATCTCCCAAGTGCAAAATCGAGAAATTTGTCGTTTGCTTCTTTTTATTTGTTTTCAAAAATATGTTTCTTTATACAAGCGATAAATTTTCTATAGATATAAAGCACCTATATACTCTAGAATAGGCTCTGCAACTCAGTCTGCAGTCTGCAGTAGACGACATGTCGGCGAGGTAGTTTCAGCCGACATGTAGCGAAGTCGTTTTCATATTATATTAATTAAAGATGCGCTACGCTAGTTTGCCATCGTGCCATTTTGATATTTATTTTCTTTACTCACTAAAAGTTTAAAAAATATCTCTCAAGTGCAAAATTGAGAAATTTATTGTCTGCTTCTTTTTATCTGTTTGTAAAACAAATGTTTCTATATAAAAGCTTTAAATTTTCTATTACGTACTAGAGTAGATACTCTAGACTTAGAGAGATATTCTGAGCACAGAGTAGACCGCAGAGTGATTATTAGTCACCTTACCTGACTGGGATTGGCTTATTTCAGATCTATGCATATTTGTAATACTGTCAAATTGTCAATACTTTAGAGTTTAGCGAGAAGTGCGAGGAGAAACTCAGAGAAACCTTTTGTTTAGAAAAGAAATCTCTTTTTAAAATAAATACTTATTAAAACCTTCTCTGAAATTCTGACAAAAAAAAAGTATGTGGATACTATCACACACAATCACTCGCTCACACACGCGTTCACCCAATTACACACCCGCTCCCTCATACCCGCTCACTAATATTTACACACGCCTACATACATACGTGTAGTTGTCGTGTAGTACGTGTATACACTTTTTTGTTTGAAAAATCGACATGTAAGATCTTCAATCTTCCCCATAAAATATAAAATAGCCATAGCCCCATCTTTTACTCTAATAAATATTCTGTATATATATATACATATATATATATCTGTATATATATAGATATAAATATATACTTATTTATATATATATATATATATATATCTGTATATATCTATATCTATATCTATATCTATATCTATATCTATATCTATATCTATATATATATATATCTATATCTATATCTATATCTATATCTACATCTACATCTACATCTACATCTATATCTATATCTATCTATATATTTATATATACATATACATATACATATACATATACATAGACATATACATAGACATAGACATAGACATAGACATAGACATAGACATAGACATAGACATAGACATAGA
>NW_014039970.1:22743-34947 GCF_001186125.1 Sphaeroforma arctica JP610
TATATATATATATATATATATAAAAGCGTTCCTGACAAAAATTTGTTGAAAAAAAAATTGTGTGACGAGTGGCGACAGTGACTTTTGGGATAGCATATACTAAATACACACTACAGCTATTACTCTTTCAAGGGAATAAACGACAATATAACATACATATTTACATAAATATATTAATAAATACAGTTATGCGAAGTCAGAACAGTACAGGACTACAGACAGACTCACAGTACTGTATTTACAACACAACAAGAGAGAGTATGCATAGCTTGTTGTTATTTTAATCATAATATTTTTAAAAACGAAAACACACTTTCGTTTGTCGGTTCTCACAACATACACTATCTCTGTCGTCGACTCGTCTGTCGTCTGTCGATTATCCCTCTGGAGCAATCTAGTGACAGAGGCCGTTCACTGTTGTAGACTCTACGTACTAGAGTAGATACTCTAGACTTAGAGAGAGATATTCTGAGCACAGAGTAGACCGCAGAGTGACTGTTAGTCATCTTACCTGACTGGGATTGGCTTATTTCAGATCTATGCATATTTGTAATACTGTATACTTTAAAATTAGCGAGAAGAGCGAGGAGAAACTCAGAGAAACCTTTTTTTTTAGAAAGGGAATCTCTTTTTATAAAAATAATTATAAAAACCTTCTCTGAAATTCTGACAAAAAAATAGTATGTGGCATTGTGCCATGTGGCATGTGCTTGTGAGTAAATAGATGTTACTGTAGATCAAATATATGTCATAACCAAATTAAGTTAAATATTTATCTATTTGTTTTAAAAAGACATGTTGGAGTCTCTGGAGAATGTGTGCGCAAAACGAGTTTTATATTGTTTCTTTTTTAAAAATAATAACAAAACATAAGGTCAATATTATAAGTCACAGGTCCCCCCCCCCCCCCCCTGATTTTGGGCTTAAAATAAACCCTAAAACACGGAAGCACATCCGAACCGCCCTAGTTGTGAATTTCAAAGGTTTGTCTGTATTTAAAATGGACTAATTTTTATATGCGCATAGCCTTCTAAAATACAGAATATGCGGCGAGCCGGCGACCGCTATATGTGTGATTTCAAAAAAAGGCAGTTGAGGACTAGTAGAGAGGGCTGGCAAGTGGCAGAGAATCTTAGAGTTAATCGATTAGTATTCGCTATGCGCACTTGAGAAGCTCAATAGCACCTCTGTTGAGTACAACTTTGGCTAGGAAACAAACAATGGGGATTCATTGTCTATATATAACCCAGTGGGGGAATGAGCGAAATATCATTCCCTCTAGCTTGTTTTAAACTGTCAAAGTCTCCAGAGAAGATGTGTATCGCACCCTCGACAACTGACGATGGCTTGACAGCAGTTCTGAGCAACGGAGTGTATGGAGAGATTCTCCGTGCCTTTGATCAGCTCAAATTGAAAGATTCCACACTACACGTACCAAAGTTTGTTGTTGTTGGAGATGAGAATGTTGGCAAGAGTTCAACACTGGAGCGTATAGCTGAATACAAAATATTCCCGACGGGAGTGGGGTTCACCACACGGATGATCACCAAGTTGATGCTCAGGCACACAGACAAGGATGATCAGGTTACCATACGGGTTGTTAATCGGAACTCAGGAAATATTGCTCGGGATAACCTGGACAAACTATACGAATTGAATATACCAGTTGGAAATGACTATCGCAATGGAGAGACAGACATACGAGAGCATGTGTTGGAAATAATCAACAAGTTCACAATTCAGACCGGTGATAATCTGACTAAGCAGGTATGAAGCTTAGCAGTTGTGCATGTACCCTACGCGAGGCACTTGAGTGATATTTTCATAATCAAGTTATTGCATATCAATTGACGACATTTACCCAAATTCAAATTACAATCCATAGGATGTTGAAATGGATCACGAATTTCAAGTCGAAGTGCAATCTTCTCGTGTCACTACTTTAGATCTGTATGATATGCCTGGTAAGTGTGTTGCCTTATTCCTGCTTATTCTTGCTTGTGTGTTTTATGCCGTCCGCGTATATTTGCTCCGACAAAAAACCCCCCCACCTGGTATTGAACTCAATTGTCATATTTAAATATGAAATACAACTGCAGGTATAGTATCAGACCCCCCAAATGTTGCTAAAAATACTCGACGGTTGACTATGGGACAATTAACTGATCCGAATGTGATAGCAATATGCGTACTCTCAGCGCAAACAAACTTACGCAATTTCAATATCTTGAATCAGGTGTGTTGGTCTTGGTGCCATTTTGATTGCTATGAGTTCGTTATAGGAGCCCCGGTGAGTTGGTCATTACTACGTGCACACAATTTTTACTTTGTGAACTACCGTTAGAATCTCCTCATGTCAAGAAAAATTTAAAAATTATCCTACAGATCCGTGAAGCTAATGAAAGACGAGCAGGGGAGACTCTGCGTGCTATTGGGGTACTAACTCATGTAGATAAGTCTACTCCAGAAAGGGTTAGAAAAATGATAGGAGATTTCTTGCCTCGTTCTCCCTTGCAATCTCTCATTCCATTGATCAATGAGGATACGAATCCTATCGACGATAGAAGCAACGGATATACTGAAAACGATTTTCAGGACGCGGGTTCGGCGGCGTTGGTACAGCACTTGGATTCAGAATTGAGAACTTATATGCGTGACTTTTGGTTGGGGGAGCAGAAGCAGAAGCTTCAACGCTGTAGGGAGGATGTGAACAACAAGATCTCTGCTTTGGGTGCGGTTGCAGATACAGATATGTACAAGAATTTGATTGCGGCTACTGTGCATACTGTTATTAAGCAACACTTCCGAACTATCCTAGAGAATCTTCAAATCGATTCACAGATGTTCGCCACAGCTTTATCAGGACCAAATGCATTTGGCAGCACAGACATCACATTCTCTTGCGTGCCAACGGATCGGTTGAACAAAATCAGATTTTGCTGCTTCTGGAAGAGCAGAATTTCCGACAAGATGTCCTCATTGATAAGTTTGATGATGGACAAGGTGAAACTACGTCTATCGAGCACAAGTCTAAAAGCAGTTCTCATCTCCGGTATCAGTCAACAATATGTGGTTTCGCGATTCTCGGCGATCCCTGGTTTCGTGGAGAGCTTGTTCGAAGAACAATTGAATATGGAACGTAGTTCGATTTCAAGCATTATGAATGATATAGCACCTATATTCAAGGCACCTAACAATATTTCTGGAATTCGCAACGAACTGACAGATGTGTTGGTAGAACACATATTCGCGCCGGTACTTCTATGGTTTGAAAATCCAGCTTTTGTGCGCACTTTAATGGGACATTCGGATTGTTGGGCGGATGACAACGATTCCAAGCGACTTGAACTTCAGGCCAAACTGGTACACATTGAAGAGGCGGAGCAAGTAATCGAAAGTCTGAACGACTCTTGACTAGGTCAAGAAAATGATGATCAAGGTGTCATTAGTCAAAGCGATACGGCGAGCCCAGAGGTATACTGTCCGGTCACTCTAGCAAGCGTATCAGACTTCGATTCTCAACTCGATATACTATATTTTATAAATTGATTTCCGATCGCCTGATATTGGTTCTTAATTTATATGTATGTGTAGCCAATTTCAATATAGCGATTTGAATTGTGGCAGAGACAATGGCTTCTGAGCGTTCTATTTCAAATTTCAATGTACCTTTGTTTGACTCGGTATTTCATGTTACATTTGCTAATGTATGTGCAAGTTGCAATACTCTGATTGATAGCAATCGATCAGAACAACCTAACTTACAATTGTACAACGCTAGAAGGAATGAGCTGTGTGTCCATTGTGATATGTGGTGCAATGAGAGTACACTGTAAATATGTGTCCATGGCGATATGGAGACAATTCGAGTACATGGTTACTTACAGTACTATGAGAGAACGCTGTAATTATGTGCCCATGGCGATATGTAGAGTACAGTTAAAGAACATGGTGATATTTAGTAAAATTCGAGTATATGGTTATATACAGTACAATGAAAGAACGCTGTAATAATGTGTCCATAGCGATTTGTAGTACAATTCGAGTACATGCTTTATATACAGTACAATGAGAGAAAGCTGTGATTATGTGTCCACCGCGATATGCAGTGTAAATAGAAAACATGGTGATATGTAGTACAATTAGAGAACACAGTGTAAGACAAATCCGTATTCTGAATGTCAAAAAAGTATCGAACGTTGTGATCAAGCCATTTAATGCATCGTGATGGATAACTCACAAAGTGGTATGAGGTATGTCTTGAAGTATGATGTCTTGCTGACCTCGGGTCATCTACATTTCCTTACTCATGTCAGAAATATAGCATGTAGTTGCAAGTACACACTCGTATAACACCGCTTGGAAATTGTGCTTCCATTTTAGCTTGAAAACATGACAATGAATCAACTGATAAAGTTGAAGTAATAAATAGAATTGTATATTTATGCTAGCATATTACATATCTCTTATTAGTAGTATCCACTATTGAATGGCCGAAGAGTCAATAGTTCTACTTTGGCGATCGCAACTGCGCGTAGTCTTCCGTGATGTATTCTATTGCGCAATTATTCATTAGCGCTGTGGAGTTTTGTATACATACGTCTCTAGGCCAGAATGAACTAACCTGGTAGTAGTTGCGCATGTCCCTTCGTAAATTCTGCATTTGCTTAAGTGTAGTATTTATCACCGAAAGCGTAGCTGTAGAGTCCCTATTTCTTTTATTGAACTTGAAATCTGTCCGGAACGCTTTTTCCCCATTTGTAGGCCCCCGAGAGATCCTAAATGTAATTTTGTTTCAAAAAATAGAGCATACTTTTGTGGGTCCGTTATTAACGGCTGAAAAGAAAAGTTGTTTTATAAATAAAAAAAGGGGGGGGGGAGTGAGTGTGTTTAAATGTGCGAGCGCGTGTGACTGAATAACAGTGCGTATTTACCTGTGTGTGTGTGTTGAGTGAAAGTGAGGGAGAAAGGGTCCATCATGAAATCCCACCCTGTGCGGATATATTCACAAGTAATTAGCTACCCTCTTTGACGAAACGTTTTTGGTCTCTGCGGCGCCCCAGCCGTGTTTTATTGAAGACTGCCAAATCAATAGCCCTATATCAGCAACTTGTATAGCTCACAGCTGCGTGTACAAGATATAGCATCCTGATGTATTTTAAAAATGCCACCTGTACGATCAGATCTAGCAAGCCATCGTTCGCGAAGTACATCATGTTCTAATTTAGTTTATTTAATTTATTTCTAAGTATGTACTATTTATTTATTTATTACAAGAATGGAGGCGGCAATTATGCCGTTTGGCTTCCTAACGAATCGCCTGATACCTGTGGTTCCAACAAACAACACAAATTTGGCTCAGATATTATCTCGAATTAGGACACAATTGCGTTGTAAATGCAATTGCAGAATAAGCTCAAGTGGACTAACTTAAATATCGTTTGTACTAGGATCGAATGGTTGTGCACGTGTAGTACATCCAACAGAGAGAGAGAGAGAGAGAGAGACCTGGACGCAACAGTATAAAGGGATACCCGCAGACTTATGGCTGTGTAAACCACAT
The DNA here is from genome assembly GCF_001186125.1 of Sphaeroforma arctica JP610. Taxonomy (NCBI): domain Eukaryota; class Ichthyosporea; order Ichthyophonida; genus Sphaeroforma; species Sphaeroforma arctica. The sequence goes on from NW_014039970.1 coordinate 28,307, forward strand.
GGAGCCACCAAGCACCTTTATCATCATACAAGTATAACTCAACTGAGTACGTATATGTGAATCTGAGCTACGCAACAAAAATGCCTTTCTACTATTGATACTGAACGTTACAGCACCTTGTCTATTGGATGAAGTGTATGAGTAATTTTAAATTAATGAAGTGTTGTTCCTAGTTCACCCTCGACAGATTTTTTTTGACAAAAAACATATATAAATAGGATACACACCCGCGCAGTCTAGGCGTGGGTCACTACAGATCTACTAGTGGTAATTAGATGTACACTTACACCACTTGTATACCAATTGGGGTATATGCACATACAATCACAATCAATGGATCACTATTCCATGGGATGGTTCTGTTGCCTGAGCAGCCAAGGAATTCATTGCCAATAGCCTTGAGAGTGTGATTGGCGTGTTACTCCTCTATCACTGATAACTATCGATAACAATCTTCCGTTGACACCCAATTTGCATTTCAATGTAACCCCACTGATGTATGTATACTGTATAATATATTGGATCAAATGCGTGCGCAAACACAATCCATGACGCATCGTCCCGTATGATACATACCTGAGCAGCCAAGGCATTGTCAATCACTTCAAGTGCGTGGTCGATGTGTTTCTTCTCCACAATTAACGGTGGCAGCATTCGCAGCACATTCGGGCCAGCGGATATCACGAGAACCCCATTCCCTCGAGCTGTGTAGTGTGTGTGTACAGTGTTTCGTATACGTGATTTGAGTAAGAGTGTACTAAATCGCGAGCTCACACATACGGTGCACGTGCGTATATATAGCTGCGTTATGGGCATGCGGACGTTCAAGCATTGGTCGTTATATTAGTTCTATAGCACAAGCACAACAGTCTATAGCAGTTACAGGCACAGTTGTTTGGCGACAAGGTTTACATATAGTCACACGTAGGTGCGTGCATATGGATATCATGACTATTCACACATTGGAATCCAAACATAGGTGTTGTGGATCATCGCGTATAGGAATTTACACACGAGTATCAGTGATAACCACTCAGAAATTCATTCATAGATGGACACATAAATAGTCGCAAATAGATATGTACACATAGGTATATACATAAATAGTCACATTTAGATAGATGGACACATAAATAGTCGCAAATAGACATGCACACAGGTATATACATAAATAGTCACATTTAGATGAATATTCACGCACATAAGATCTTTTCACATGATACTCAAACAGAACGTGCACAATATACACCGACCCACAGACATTCCGACAGAAGTCGTTAATATGTGCTCAGTAAATCCCTAAAACGGGCTAAACTCCATCTGCGTTGTAGCTAACGCACAACACATACAAACATATTGTACACCAAATTCACCTAATGGTGTTCTTATACACGTGTAACACTCCCCAATATAAGGGGTATACAGGAGTCTATTGTAGCTGCCACGCTCGCACACAGGGTAGGCTACAACAGGGTCTTAAACACCTCACACACACAACACGTAAGACGGAAAGGAATCGCATCGAGTGACCAAGAGCAGCTTACCTTTCGTCACCACATCCGCCACCGGGCAGGTCAAAACCATGCCCATCATCAAACCCCTTCCTCTAACCTGAGATACTAGGTCAGGGTACTTGGCACGCAGACTCTCTAGGCCGTTGACAAGGTACTCGCCATTTGCGCGCACGTTGGATAAGAAGGTGTCTGAGTTGATGATATCGAAGGTGGTCTGTGCTGCCGCACAGACTAAGGGACCGCCACTGAAGGTTGACCCGTGATCTCCTGATATGAGCCAAGCGGAAGAACACAACAGAGGGAGGAGAGAGGTTAGCGATTGCTGTGGTACATACAGTAGGTATCAGATCCTATAGGGAAAGGATTATAAGTACATGATAGTGCATGATAGGCAAGTACATGGTAAGCAAAGGATTCTACATACTCCTCCGAATTCTTCATATGATTCGGCATCGCAAAACAGAACGAGGAAGGAGAGTGGGTTGGCGAGTATCACAGTGCACAATGTGACTGATACTATATAACATGGTGTGCATGTAAGGACGGATTATCATAATGTCAGATGAAAACTAAATCATCTTGCCAGATGCCATTGCTATCTCGCATTCAAATCTACCACCTTCATGAGGTCTAACTCACACATGTATGCTCAAGAACTTGTATACTAAACACAAAAACGCGAACGCATATACATAAATATAAATACACACACTCATATATATATATATAGGCAGTGCACAGTACAAGATGACCCACCTGGCTTGATGGTACTCGACACAGCGTCTGTGACCAGCACAGCACCAATGGGAAGTCCTCCAGCCAAGGGCTTGGCAAGTGTCATGATGTCAGGTTTCACGTCAATGGTGTCACTCTCATGACCCCACAGTCGGCCGGTACGACCCAGGCCACACTGCACCTCGTCAAACACCAGCAGCACATTCTTCTCATCGCATATCTGTGGGTGTGCAGAGGTGTGTGGCAGTGTGAGGCTACCGTTATAGTCTTGCTATCCATAGTTTTTGGACTTCGTCATGCATTAACAGCATGATATTCTAATACGGGCAAGTTATACATTTACAAAATTGTCATACCTTCCTCAATGCAACCAGGAACTCGTCTCTGGCGGGTGTGACCCCACTCTCGCCCTGAATGGGCTCAACGACAGCCGCACACGTCTGACTGTCAATGTGCTGTGAGAGCGTCTCTGTGTTGTTGAAATCGGCTGTGTGCACATTGCCGATCAATGGCCTGAATGCGTCCTGCAGTGATATAAAGTTAGGGCAGTCAACGAGGTTAGGAGATAAGAATAAGATGGAAAGAGTTGAATTATTAGGAAACCCCAAAACATGTCACATGCAACAGTACAACATACCTGGTAGTTGGTTTTACTAGATGCATATCTCAATATATATATATATATACGAGTCACATACAACGACACAACATACCTGGTAGTTGGTTTTACTAGATGCATATCTCAATATATATATATATATACGAGTCACATACAACGACACAACATACCTGGTAGTTGGGATTGGGTGTGATGGATAGCGCCCCCATGGTACGGCCGTGAAAGCCGCCTGAAAATGACACTACTTTGTTCTTTTGGTGGTTTGGGTAGTTGACATGAGCCCTGTAAGTGACAAGCGGGTGAATTAGGAGTCGGTTTGTATGTAAAGTAAATTATGATAAGAGTTGTCTATATATATATATACAGATATGCATTCTGCTCATATATATGTATAAATCACGACGATAATTACCGATGGGTAAACGTAATTTTCTTCTTATCACTTCGCCATCTACTTGGCCTATCTAACAACATCTTATCACAGCACCATCTACATATCATGCTTCATTTTATCCACAGAAGATTATTTTATCACGACAACAAAACTACTTCACGCTACCAAACCCATATTTACATGTCCTCATACCTCATATCACTAAACAACCCACTAGACCCTACCACACCAATCACTTTCACTAAACTAAATAAAAAGAAGAGGGTGTTGAGTTTGTGGTACTTCGGGATTGGTGTATTAACCCTACCATACCATTTCCTAGCGAACTTGATAGCCGCTTCGTTTGCCTCTGTGCCGCTGTTGCAGAAAAACACTTTGTCCGCAAACGAATGCTCCACCAGACTCTTCGCCAGTTGGGCGGCGGGTTGTGTGTGGAACAGATTGGAGACGTGTACGAGCTTGCTGGAGTACTCATTCACAGTCTTCACCCATGCCTGTGATAGGGAAGAAGAACGTGAGCATTACATATAATTAGTGCACTGATGTATATATATATATATATAAGCGGCTTGTGCTTGCATTTGTGATATAAATATGTGTGTGTGTCTGTGTATTTGGGGGGCATGTGCACTGTTTGTATGCTATGTTTTTTTCTCGCGCTTATAGGGACGTGCATGTATTATCTGTGTGTATTGGTCTCCTTTACTCAACACATCAGGCATACCCCACGCACATATATAATATGTTACACACACACACACATATATATATATATATACATACATAAACATATATATACACATGTACAAAGTACATAAACACGAACAATCACATACATACACACTGACATTGCCACATACGCATATATATATATATATATATACACTGCAAGTCCGGTCCGATACGCTTATAAGTGAACACAGTGTGTGCAAGTGTGGAAGAGAATATGCATGTAGATGCGTTAGTAGCTGAAGGCACGGGACGCTCACACAATCATACTATTTTTTATTCAAATAGTAGGAAATGAAATGCAGAACACTTATTGTATCACGAAATGGTAAGCGAAGATAGTTGAAAATAAAGGACACTAATACAGTATCGTGAGATAGTATGGTAAGGATAGATAGGTGCTCATGTGGACAGACATACCGGGTGACTGTGTCCCAAAGCGTTTACGGCGATCCCCGCAGCGAAGTCTAGATACTCGCGACCATCACTGAACAAGTGAAATGAGAGAATTTGGTGTTCGGGTGAAAATGCATAAATTAAAAAAAAATCATAAAAGAAATATATATATATATATTCCACGAATTATGGGTTATATTGCTGCTTATACATGCAACTACACATATGGTGATATTGACGCACCAGATTGGCATTCGGACTAGGAGCGTGGTAGATGCGGTATGCGGACTTTCCCATCAAGATATGGCATGGTAGATATGTGAAGGGAGATACACAGATATGGCTACCGTAATGTTGGTAACTTTCCCTCTGTATGAACTCTTTTGTGTACGACTCCATCTATCGGTACGACGGTATGGGCATATAGACTCTATCTAAACCCGCGTGTCGAGGTATGCGTTCATATACTAATACATAATATGTATATCCTATTACGTACTCTAGTATGTGTACTCGATGCAGGACTAAATTCGATGTACCATATATGCAAATCACCTACACCCAGATATAAAACTTCAACCATCTCAAAACAAAAGCTTGTACATGAGAAACAAAGCAGACCTTACCTGTCATAGAGATGCACCCCCTCTCCATGAGTGAACTCAATATCTGGGCGGACGTATGTGCCCACTAAATACTTGAAGTTATCTCGTGCATTCGCAACACCACGTGACGAAATAGCACTGAGAGACTTCAGTGATGATGCATGTTTCACATTGCGACTGATTGAATACATCGTGAGATGGTAGGTGGGAGTGGTACTGTAGCTGCAACGCCGAGGGCTACTGTGGCACTTAAGCTTGGGATAGTTTTGCCCACGAGGAGATATGCACAGTGAGATTTATACTTACGACAGCATGAGAACACTCGACAAGCCAACTATCTACACAACCTACGCCTTATAGGCCTATGATAATTGAGAGACTGTCAACCACAGGCACACAGCAACGCAGCAGAGGCACACGCTCTTTTAAATTGATGACATGGAGCGAATGGCTTAGGCCCAATCAATTGGCACCATCAGATTAGGGGATCAGATAGAATAAACGACATTACATCATTCCCAAATGTTGTAAACTGCTTTCTGCATGTCGTAATTCGGATATTTATTTCAGGAATACCAATGTACTCTTTGTATTTTATACCAGTGATATAGTTACATCACCCTATTGTACGTTGTAACGTATACAAAGTTCGATCCCAATACCTTGTACACTTACGCTCTACGTTTACTTCGATGTGGTCTTTAGGTTGGTAATAAGGGTGCAATATTAAGATTATAAGGCGCAATATATAGGGTCTAATACCCCATATAGTACAATTATTTGTCACAATAGGTCCAGACCTGTCAATCTGTCGTGTATGCATACAACGGTTAAATGTCTCACCAATATACGTTTACGTTAAACGTATACACTGGACGACAACAACGAGCAGTGGTATATACAATTTAGAACATTCGAGTGTGTTCGCTGGTGTTCGATATTCTCGACAAGAAAAGGTAAACAGACAAATAAATAACGTCATATCTGACATCAATACGTTTTGCGTTAAAACGGATATACTTCTGGAGAGTACAGGTTTGCGTTAAACAGTTGTGTCTTTGTTGGCCCTATTGTAGCATCTATGGGTGCACCTTCGGAGCCCAGAGATGCAGAGGTTTCTGATGATTCTCCCAAGGGGTTCATACTAGGTCAATTGGTTTCTAATCTTTTGACCCGTTTATATGTTTACAATTCGGCTAAATAAGCGTTTACATTAAACTTCTATTTAGGACCCCTTCAACGGATTGAGGTTGACGCTCTGAACATATATTTATAATTGTGTCTGGCATTTACGTGGTGGTCGTGTGTACTGCCACTTCAATAGTCCGTTGTGGATCCTACTTGTTTTGAAGGTACTGGATTGTTTGACCATACGTTACACTATCTAAGTCAGCAGAGTATCACTCAACAGTTACCTAAGTTATCCATTGCTCTGAATTCATTCACCATGCCCGGACTGCTCGCAAAACCCCGTCATTTTATGACCCTCAAAGACTACAGTATGTTATACTTCATTGTCGTGTCCTATAAACTTATATATACTTATATATATATATATATATATATATATATTATGTATGTATATATATATATATATTATATATATATATATGTATATATATATATATATTATATATATATATATATAT
>NW_014039970.1:35457-37778 GCF_001186125.1 Sphaeroforma arctica JP610
ACATATACATACTAATACTATAACATATACTAAATAAATATATATAATATAACTATAATAATAAATAGACTAACATACATATACATATACACACATACACACACACACGCACACACACACACACGCACACACACACACACACATACATACACGTACACATACACATACACACACATACACAAATACACATAAATAAAATACACATAAATAAAAATACACATACATACATACATGCACATACATATACATATACACATACACACACACACACATGTATATATATATATACATATAGATATAGATATAGATATATTGAAATGGATATAGATATGGATATATAGATACACACACATGTATACATGGATAGATAGATACAAACGCCCACAGCATATATATATATATATGCATACATACATATATATATATGTATACAAATATGTATATATATATAAATATATGCATACATACATATATATATACACACACATATATATATATATATAGGTGTGTGTGTGTATAGCTATGTATCTGATCGTTCCCAGACATTCTTTGGTTCCACTCGTTCTTCACCATTAACATCCTCACGTCTCACCCTCCCTCTTTTCGCACACAACAGCGGCGAAGGAAATCGGCGAACTGCTACGCATGTCACATGTGCTGAAACAGAAAGTGGCGGACAATGACACCTCATTTAAGCCCTTGCATGGTCGCACATTGGGTATGCTGTTCCAAAAACGCAGCACACGCACCCGAGTGAGCTCAGAATCGGGAATGTTCAAATTGGGTGGCCACGCGCTGTTTTTGGGCAAAGACGATATCCAGCTGGGTGTAAATGGTATGTGCAATGGAGTTATTTGTTCCTTTGAATAGGGTTGGAAATATAATTTGTTTCTGGTTTGGTGAAGGATGTGTTTAAGAGTCGGGATAGGATTGTATTGCGTGCGGACACGTCTACAATAGAGTTCTTCGATGGATTGAGAAGGGATTGAGAAGCCAACAACACGCAGAGTACATGTAGTGCTTGTGAATTAACTTACATATTAATGCAGAGTATAAGTAGAAATAATGGATTAATTTACGTATTAATGCAGAGTACAAACAGAAATAATGGATTAATTTACGTATTTATGCAGAGTACAAGTGGTGCTTATGAATTCTTTTACGTATTGATGCAGAGTACATGCAGTGCTTATGAGTTAATGTACGTATTATTACAGAGTACATGTGGTGAATTGTTGTGATAGTATCTATTGCGCTACAGTCCTTCTTCTGTATGCTGAATCCAGCTGACTTACACGCACATACGCACACACACATACATGTGTGTATATGTATATATGTATATAGGTATGTTTCTGTCAATGGTGCGGCCGAAGTGGAGTTTACCAGAAGTACATGGGAGTGTCTGTGGTACACAACATATTGCTAAGCTTGCAGTATAGATTGCGACATGGCGTGCACGGTACCACAGATACCAATAGTCTAAACACGCAGCAACCAAACAGTACTTGCGCATTACTTGTACATGACCATAGCCCATACGTCTATCTACCACTGATGATCTTTAACAGCACTTGCACATTGCTTGTACATGACCATAGCCCAAACGTCTATCTACCACTGATGATCTTTAACAGCACTTGTACATTGCTTGTACATGACCATAGCCCATACGTCTATCTACCACTGATGATCTTTAACAGCACTTGCACATTGCTTGTACATGTCCCTAGCCCATACGTCTATCTACCACTGATGATCGTTCGCAGCACTTTCACATTTCCATAGCCTATGCTTATATCTACCACTGATGATCGTTCGCAGCACTTGCACATTACTTGTACATGTCCATTGCCCATACATCTATCTACCACTGATGTGTACCACAGTGCTTGCGAACATCACACAGCGGTCAGACACTCTAACTAAACGCAGCCGTCTCCCTCACGCGCACCTACTGTGCACACTCGTGTACATTCATCACTTTGTTTGGTTTATACGTCTATGGGGGTTTCTCTCTCGAGATATGTGCTCAAACTAGGTTTATCTTTATACGTCCATCGGGGGGTTTTCTCTCGGGATGTGTGCTCAAACTAGGTTTATCTTTAAATGTCCATCGGGGGGTTTGCTCTCGGGATGTGTGCTGAAACTAGGTTCATCTTTATATGTCTGGGGGGGTTTTCTCCGGGATGTGTGCTCAAACTAGGTTTATCTATATGTGTCCATCTGGGGTTTTCTCTCTCGGGATGTGTGCTCAAACTAGGGTTATCTTTATATGTCTGTGGGGGGTTTTCTCTCGGGATGTGTGATCAAACTAGGTT
>NW_014039970.1:39275-43363 GCF_001186125.1 Sphaeroforma arctica JP610
TTCTGTGTAGGTGGTAATAACAAGCCAACCCTTATGTATATGTGGTAATAACAAGCCAACCCTTATGTGTAGGTGGTATTAACCCAACCCGTATGTGTATCCATATGTTTGCTACACACGACCATACTTTATTCCAATTCCAGTTCTACCTTCCCTATATCCCTATGTCGCCCAAATTCAGTCCACGTTGCTCAGCTCAGTGCCACTCACCTCACTCATTACATCGCAATCTCTATCGATCCCCCGCACACCCATTAGGTCTACCCGTCCTTCCCCAAACACCCCACAAAGGACCGCAAGCTGAAGGTGGCATGGTAGGTCGACTATATATTTATATTTATATTTCCATATATATATATATATTATATATATATATATATATATTTATATACACATATATATGAGTATGTGTATGTGTATCAGGGAGTACACTTGACTTATACTATACTTGCTGTGTGTTTTATTTCGTCATTTTGTGCTTTATATACTTTGTACTATTAACTGAAAGGTATATACATTCTAGTAGCAATTGGCATTAACTAAACCCAAATTTCCATCCCACCAAATTTTGACTGTAATAATTGGACTCGGAAATCCCGAAAAATTCTAGAAGGCTAAAAAACGTAGTTGGCATGTATAATGCATTCTAATATCGTCAATGCGTTTCAAACGCAATTGGCATGTGTATGAATTCTAGTATAAGCCGACATGGATAGACGTTTTAACCCCAATTAATATGTACACCATACAGGGTAGGAGACGGGAACAACAACGTGACACACTCTCTGGTCATCGCTTGTGCGAAGTTGGGTGTGGACATGGCCGTAGCCGCACCAAAAGGATATGAGTGCCTGGTATGTTCAACAGTAACACACAGCGACATTCACAACACATCGACAGAAACACACAGCGACATTCACAACACACCAACAGAAACACACGGCAACATTCACAACACACCAACAGAAACACACCAACACACTGATACAGACAAAGAATACTTCCCGTTTTGTGTACTGTCCTTGTTGCGGAGATAACACGCCTTGCCGTGTCATGTACGGTCTGTGTTGCGTGAGGTGTATATGTAACACCCCCTCGCCCTTCTCTCCCGAATTCACTGTGTAAGTGTTGCGCCAGAAACATCGATGGTGGCTTCGTTCAACGTGAGTGGTTGTGGCATGACTCATCATTTTATCGCTAGAGACAACCCGACCATTTCATTGGGCAAAGCAGCCGATTTTAGGGTTTAGGGTTACATCCCGGCCATTTCATTGGGCAGCGCAGGCAATCTGTGCGCGTAGAGCGAAATGACGTCTCCAGATCCACAGATGTTTACTGATCATTTGGATGTGGTTGTGTGCTGTATGAGATTAGTTAGATAACTGGTGCACACGCACACACTCATATATATATATATATCATAATGACAGGTACATGTCATAGTGACAGGTACATATGCATAGACAAACGTTCCTATGTACTTTTGAAATGCTGCAGTTTAGAGCTAATTGTCCACTCTCTTTTGCATATATATTCAACTATATATATGTATTTCGACTTTTATACATATGTACTTCTACTTTTATACTTTTATATATATATGCATTATAGGATGAGGTAGTTGAAGACGCCAAGGATATGTGCAAAGAGAGTGGCGCTGAGATTACATACACAAATGACCCCAAGGTAGCGGTGGAGGGCGCTGACTTCATAACAACCGACACATGGGTATGTGTGTGTGTATCTATGAATGCACGCACATGGTTATATATACTTATACATCTGTATATGAATATATATTTATATATATAGATATATTTCTAAATGCATGTGTGTACAAATTTTACTTTGTGTATGTGTGTGTGTATCTATATATGTATGTGTGTACATGCTTCAATACACATATGTGTGTACATGCTTTAGTAAATATATTTGTGCATGAATTCATAAATTGTGCATGTGCTTTATTACATGCATGTGTTTGTGTATTTACGAATTGTGTGTCCATTTTTTAATACGTGTGTGTGTATGTGTATTTTAAAGTTCGACCGTAAGCTGCCTATGATCGTAGTTTGTGTAGACACGCTCGGAAACACACGAATACACAGAATACAATATATATATATATGTATGTATGTATATTTAGCTTTTACAGGTATACATTACGTACTCTCCTCTAAAACATACAGCCGTATTCGATTTCCGTATGGTGGTCACGTAGGTGTTTGTTATATGATCACTGAAACAAAGGAGCAATATACTCACACGACAATAAGTTATGTTCATAGAGTACACGTCACTCACCATAGTAGCGATCTACATGCCGCGTAGGTTTTACGGTTTATTGGTTTATATAGTCCGGTGTGCAACACTTACCTACCCTCGCAATGCAACGCACAAATTCAATGGCGCGTGTACATATATATATATATATACATCCTTATACATACACATTCTCTTACATACCACGTGTGCACTCCACAGGTGAGCATGGGTGATGAACACAAGAAAGACGAGAAACTTAAGTCGTTTGAGGGCTATCAGGTGACGGAAGAGCTGTGCAAAGGAGCGGACAGCGACTGGCACTTTCTGCACTGTCTTCCCAGGTAGACGCATGTGTACATGTATTTGAAAACATATATACATACATACATTTGTGTGCATGAATTTAAATATATATATACATATATACATACGTGTATACTTTTGTGTGCATGTATTTAAATACATACTTACATACATACATACATACATACATAATACATATATATATACATTCATTTTTGTGCATGTATGGTGGTACTAAAGGCTCAATACATCTTTCCTTAGGCATTTACATGCGTGATTCTACTTCTGGTGTCTACAAGTTTAACACCTTTTTGTGCATGAGCCCACACGTATACTATATATATATATATATATATAATGTATATATAATATATATATATGTATTTATGTATGTGTGTATGTATGTATATTTATTTATATATAGTATATATATATGTTATGTATATGTATATAGTATATATTATATGTATATATATAGTATATATATATATATAGTATATATATATATATTACCGTTTCATGCATATGTGCGTTATGTGTTACTATTATTGCCTATGTAAATGTATATGCATACTGATAAATACGTTTGTGGGTACAAATCATTTATATCTTTGACTGTATGAATACGAATCTGTTTATTCATGAACCGAAATCTATTCGGAAATAAAGTTATGAGAACTGCCTGAGTGCAGATCGTTGCAATAGCAACGAAAAAATACAAGTAGTATTATTATTCTACAGACAAATGCAGCGTTTTCGGATGCTATTCCCACACATGCGATACGATGTTTTTGTTATTATCGATCTCTTGCTATACCAGACGTACGTTCCTTAAGTAAAACACAATATACTAAAGAGACCATCTACGTCTGATCGTTGATATATTTATATATAATACACACACAATATCTATATCCTAGTTATAGTTATAGATATAAATATAGTTATAGATTTAAATATAGATACATCGATATAAATATAGATATCGATATATAGATATAGATATAGATATATCGATATATCGATATTGGCATAGATATATAGATACATACACACACACATACACTATACTGATGATAAACAACGCCACATGCCTGTGTGCAGACATCCTGAGGAGGTGGATGACGAGGTCTTCTACAGTAAACGGTCGCTGGTTTTCCCTGAAGCCGAAAACCGCATGTACACAGTCATGGCTGTGATCTTGTTCCTTATGCGCGAGACTGTATGAAACAGCTCATACATGCAGAATCAATAAAGTGTGCATAAGCATCACCTATGGTTAGTGGATTGATATAGTGTGCATATACATAACCTATGGTTAGTGGATTGATAAAGTGTGCATATGCATCACCTATGGTTAGTGGATTGATAAAGTGTCTATATGCATAACCTATGGTTAGTGGATTGATATAGTGTATATATGCATAACCTATGGTTAGTGGATTGATATAGTGTGCATAAGCATCACCTATGGATAGTGGATTGTAATAATGTGTGCATATGCATAACCTATGGTTAGT
>NW_014039970.1:52799-55423 GCF_001186125.1 Sphaeroforma arctica JP610
TATGGTTAGTGAATTGATATAGTGTGCATATGAATGACCTATGGTTAGTGTATTGCCTTTGGTTAGTGGATTGATATAGTGTGCATATGCATAACCTATAGTTAGTAGATTGATATAGTGTGCATATGCATAACCTAAGTTAGTGGATTGGTATAGTGTGCATTTGCATAACCTATGGTTAGTAGATTGATATAGTGTGCATATGCATAACATATGGTTTGTGGATTGATATAGTGTGCATATGGATAACCTATGGTTAGTGGATTGCCCATGATTAGTGTATTGCCTATGGTTAGTGGATTGATAGTGTGTCTATATGCATAACCCATGGTTAGTAGATTGATATAGTGTGCGTATGCATAACCTATGGTTAGTAGATTGATATAGTGCGCATATGCATAACCTATGGTTAGTGGATTGATATAGGTGTATATGCCTAACCAATGATTAGTAGATTGATATAGTGTGCTTATGCATAACCTATGGTTAGTAGATTGATATAGTGTGCATATGCATAACCTATGGTTGGTGGATTGATAAAGTGTGCATATGCATAGCCTATTGTTAGTGGATTGATAAAGTGTGTGTATGCATCACATATGCCCAGTGGATCATCTAGTTCACATGAGGCACAACGAATGCGTGTACTTATATATCACCAGAACTTATGACCCATGAACAGCCTGTGTCATCAACTAAGTTTATTACTGAAAGCGTAGCTGTAGAGTCCCTATTGCAATCCCGTGTCGTAAACTAAGTTTATAATACAACGGAAAGAATGTACATTGTCATCGCGCGAACTTCAGACAGTTCTGCACTGGCACGGGTGGATGCAGAATTCATACATAGCCTCCTACATAATAACCGACATACTAAAGCTAAAACCCTCAATCCTAAAACATCAGCAGAGATGAACTCGCCCCGAGTAAGCCACGCAATATGTTTAAACGAATCTCTACAGACCATTTCCACTCTTTTCGGTTCATCCTATGCACGACCAAAATGCCGATGGCAGGCATCTTCTAGAGTGTGCAGATCTACTCTCAAAAGCCAAAATCCAAGATCTAAATATCTACTCCCAAAAGCCAAAATCTACTCCAAGATAAGATCTAAGGATCTACTCCGGCAAATTGAGCTCTCGTCTGTGTGTCTAAGCACCTACACGTGCACCTCTAACTGAGAAAACGGGACTATTGGGCATTGACAGGACTATTGGGCTTTGGCGTACATAAAGTAACCCAGCCTCTCGTAGGACACCTCACCTGTATGTACCAGTGTTTGCCATCAGATCAGTCTGAGCTCTATCTTCGCCAGGACATGCCTTGCTGAGCATACTTAATTACTACTACTTAAGAGGAACAAACCTACGTACTACTACTTAAGAGGAACATACCTACCTATTGTTACCTGAGGTGGGCATACCTACTATCCCCTGCGATGAGTATAACTCCTACTACTTTAGATGTATGGGTTGTTGTTCGGGGGAATACACACGTGCGACCATTGACAAAGCTATCTACTCCCCACTTCTGGTACACTGTGTACTTGCACACACACACACCTACGTGTCTATCTGCCTGACTACGACTGTGACTGGCGTGGCGTGTGCGTTGTATGTATACATACACACACACGCCTAGGCACATATCTGCATGCTTACGACAGTAACACGCGCATGTGCTAGGATGTTGTATCACCTCTCGACGTTCGTCTCGGCGTACCTTCACATGCGCATCATATGTACATGCATGAATCTGTCAGCAGCAAATTCTCCTTAATTGAGCGAAATCTTGATATATCTGTGTCACTCACCACCACATCATTCCTCATGATGCTCGTTTCTCCTAAATCATATATATATATATATATATATATCACTCACCCACTCACCATCCTAATCTTTCCACTCCCTCCACATGCCACAACACCTTATTTCGTCATGTGTCATACAACTCCTCATGTCTACACCTAGAGTGCTGATGTGCACTTATTCTTTCATATATCCTATTACCTTCCGATGTCTATATCTAAAGTACTGATGGCGTCGTAAGCGTGTCATCAATATCCACAGCGGGGTGTCTTACAGTAGCGTCAACCGTCGCTTCGTTCTCATTGGCCGCGAGGGGCCCCTTTTTATCTGAAAACGAATCAGAAATGTCGTACGAAGGACACGACTCATTCGTAGGCGAAGACGGGTGCTGGGTGAGGGTTTGGGGTGAAATATCAGTACCATGCGAGCAATGCAAGCGTTCTATAGATAGTAACGAATCAGAATTGTCGTACGAATGACACGTTGGCTCATGCGTAGGCGAACACAGGCGCTAAGTGAGGGATTGCGCTGGAGTGCGAGGGTTCTATAAATAGCAACCAATCAGAAGTGTCGGAAGGTAGACACGTGGCAGCGGACTCTGTGTCGATAGCAAATAGTGTTTGTCTAAAACCCTAACCCTAAACCCTAAAACCCTAAAACGGGCGGAAACCTGAAAACGGATGAATCTCATTTACTCGTACGGTGTACATGCGTCAACTTTTTGGATCAGGATAGCGCAAAATACATCTATATATGTTTACATACATACTTATATATATATATATAATGTATATGTATATATATATATATATAT
>NW_014039970.1:55443-57850 GCF_001186125.1 Sphaeroforma arctica JP610
ANATAATATATATTANATATAATATATATATATATATTATATTATAATTNTATATAATATACATACATATATATATATATATACATATGTACATACATACATATATGTATATATATATAATATATATATATTGTTGAGAATCACAACTATTCCGAATGCTGGTCATACCTGGAGTATAGGTGCATCGGCTGCTGCATTGAGCATAGCCACAAACGCAACGATTGGGCTTGATGAGGCAGCTGTGGACAAGAGTAAATCACAACCATATGACTTCCAGTGTGCAGGGTTGTGCAAATTGTGTGAACTGGGTTTTTATTATGTTTTAAGGTCATCTATTTTCACTCATATGCCACCAACTGGTACATACTTCACGTATGTAATCGAACATTGCAACAATTGAGTATGACTGCGAACATACTTCGGTACGCCTTTGGACACACGTAGTTATGTAAACAAAGTGCGGAACAAAATTAGTGCTCGCGTGAGCATGTCTGTCTGCGTGCTTACCGTCTGGTTATGTGCTTCATCCATACATATATATATATATATATATATATGCCCATTAACATATTCTGTCTATCGGTATGTGCATACATATATATACCTGCGCAAATACACATTATATCTATAGTTATGGACATATATATATATATACATACATCCTCATACAAAATTCCTCACGCCCGCTTCCACATACCTACGACAACTCCCAGCACGCCAAAGAACACGGTCGCCTCCCAAGGCACCAATCGTCTGTAAGTACTCACCACAATGGTGAGTACTGCGGCGGATATAGGCCAATACACAGCCAGACTCAATGCTATAAATAGAACGGCCCGGTGTACCGTATGCCTGATCTGAAGCTTTAACACTGTGGACGGAAATGAGGGAGTGAGACTTAGATAGGGCGGATGTGAGAAGGTGAGTGATTCTATTTATATGTTCGTATGCCAAATCGTTACGTAAACACGAGAAGGGGAATAGTGCCATTTCAAAATTTTGTGTACGAGAATGGGGATGATTCTATTTATAGACTATCTATACGAGAATGGTGATGATTCTATTTATAGATTATCTATACGAGAAGGGGGATGGTTCTATTTATAAACTATCTATACGAGAATGGGTATGATTCTATTTAAAAATTATCTATACGAGAATGGGGATAATTCTATTTATTGCGTATAGGAGAATGAGAATGGTTCTATTTATTAATTGTGTATAGGAGAATGGGATATATCTATTTATAAATTGTGTGTAGGATAATGGGAATGATTATACGTATAAACTGCGTATACGCGAATGGAAAAGGATCTAATTATAAACTGGTGTATACGAGAATGGGAATATATCTATTTATAAATTGTGTATAGGAGAACGAGAATAGTTTTATTTATAAATTGCGTATACGAGAATGAAGTAAAAAAACACAGCCCCACACATATTCCCACACATATTCAGATCAATAGCATCAACCAAGTTTATTCGATTAGTAAACACTTACCATGCCTTTACCATCCTTCCCCATCAAATTGGCCATCTCATGTATAGCCAACCACCCGATATGCATGCTGCGGTCTATAACAGAAACCAAGTTTGTTTCACTGGTAAACACATACCATCCTTTCCCATCCAAACGAGCATATCATTTATAATCATCCACCCTGTACACAGACTGTGGTCTATAGTATAAACCAAGTTTATGCAAGCAATAAAAACTCACCGTCCTTCCCTCTCCAATCGAGCATATCACTGATGTGCAACCACCGTTTAGCCCTGGGCGAGTTCCATCGGCTGTGCTCTTTGCGCGTTACCGGCGCCACCTGAGTGTCACGGACACACTAGATTTAGTATACTTAATATGGGATGTCTGGGTTTTAGGGGTTTAGTGAGTGATTTAGCATTTACTATGGAATGTCAAGGAGGCATAAAGCATGAGAACTTCGGTGAAGGTATGAGAACACATGAGTATGAACCGTCAGGGCCCTTGAGCTGTGTATTGTATATACGGTTGAGCTGTGTGTTGTATATACGGCTGAGCTGTGTGTTGTACGTACAGTTGAACTGTGTGTTGTATACACAGTTGGGTTGAGCTATGTGTTGTATATACGGTTGAGCTGTATGTTGTATATACGGTTGAGCTGTGTGTTGTATATACGATTGAGCTGTGTGTTGTATATACGGTTAGATTGAGCTGTGTGTAGTATATACGGTTGAGCTATATGTTGTATATACGGTTGAGCTGTGTGTTGTATATACAGTTGAGCTGTGTGTTGTATATATGGTTGAGCTGTGTGTTGTATACACGGTTGGGTTGAGCTGTGTGTTGTATATACGGTTAAGCTGTATGTTGTATATACGGTTGAGCTGTGTGTTGTATATACGATTGAGCTGTGTGTTGTATATA
>NW_014039969.1:0-3907 GCF_001186125.1 Sphaeroforma arctica JP610
ACATATATATATATGTACATATATATATATATATATATGGGTGTGTGGGTGTGTGGGTGCGGGTGTATTAAACTTACCTGCGTCCATATGTTTGTCATACATCCCGATATTAACCTCACTGCCAATTGCCTTATCTTGGCTGTATGCTTCAACGTCCCATTCTGCCGTAACGGTAACCCATTTAGTCTTGATAATTCGGTTTATAAATCTGGACTCAATACCTACATTTATTGATTTTGCCTTGACAATTAGTTTATTAATTTGACCTTGATATTCCCTTTTATTTATACGGTCATGATAAGTCCCCTTTATTAATTTTGACTTGGCAATCTATCTATTAATTTGGCCTAGACAATCCCATTTATTAATTTGGTCGTGATAAGTTCTATTTATTATTTCGGCATTGACAATCCCATTTATTAATTTGATCGGGATAAGTCCTATTTATTAATTTGGCCTCGACAATCCCATTGATTAATTTGGTCCTGATAAGTTCTATTTATTAATTGGGTTTGGTATCGCTTTAACCCGCAGCCATCTTCTTGGGTCGATTGAAAATGACTGCAGAGGAGTGTAAAGATCTGTTCTTCACCGCCGACGTTGAGCGCATGGATGAGCACGCCTTGCTGTCACTGGTATGTTCTAGGGTTTTAGGGTTTACATGAAGTATATCTATTCACTTTGTGTTTACGCATGAAGTTATATATGCACTGTGTGGTCATGCATGAAGCATATCTATGAACTATGTGTTTATGCATGAAGTATATCTATGCACTATGTGTCTAAGCATGAAGTATATCTATGCACTATGTGTGTATGCATGAAGTATATCTATCGACTTTGTGCTTTGTATGTGTATTGTAATTAACGCTCTAAGCTTTATATGTTAATTGCAATCCATGTCTAATGCAATTGATTACAAATACTCTACCTCTGTGTGCATCTTTTCATCTCGATAGTTTATCAAGACTGACCTTTTTGTACTTTCTATCGCCACTTTTTCTGTTCTCGTTCCCTCAATTGTAATAAATTAAGACCCAAAATACCCCCCCCTCCACCCCACATACACACATATATTTTCCAAATATAGGAAAAATATGTGGCCGATAAAGAGGAGTTGGCCAGTCTGGCTGCGAGCAAGGACGTCTACGAACGCCTCAGTAAAGCCGATAAGTTCTTACACGCGGTATGTGCTCTAGGAGCTGTTTTATCTCCACCCATTCTGGAGTAAATTCTAGAGTAAGTTCCTTTGTACTCTTTTGTAAACGCTTGTCACGGCACGGCTGTGACTATACCTTTCTGATTGGCTGTTTGTGTGTGCACAGAGCTGACCATGTTCGCGAATAGACGTATGCATCAAATACGTACATTAACGTATATACACGCATCCATAATCGCGGGTGTGTATCTGTCACACATTATGTAATACATATACAGGCACCATACATATGGGTATATATACAGGCACTCATACATAAGGGTATATATACAGGCACTCATACATATGGGTATACATACAGGCTCCGTGCATATGCTGATTGTATATTTGACACACATTAAACACACAAGGGCGCAGAACCAACACACATTTTTACACACAGCCATCCATGCATATACATGTAGATCTATTCATATACATGTAGATCTATTCATATACAAAACCATCCATGCATATAAAGGTAGATCTATTCATATGCATAACCATCCCTGCATATACATGTATATTTAACACCATGTAGTCCATCTCTCCCCATCACCTCACAGATGCACACAGAGGTCCCTAGATATCCTGAACGCATTAAGCTGATGATCTTCACCAAGCAGTTCAGCGAGCGCTTCGTCGAAGTCAAACAGGTGCGTATGGTCACCGAATATTTTCCCCGAGAGAGGGTCTTTTGGGGGGTCTTCTGGGGGGTCTGTTGTAGCTCCATAAGCTCTACTTGGTTGGGTCAAACAGATGGGCATAGATATTGCGTTGAATTAAACCATAACGTATCAAGTCCACTACATTTCATTGCGTCTTGGGTTTTATATATTGCCAAAAAAAGTCTCCTCCTTGTTTAATGGGACACAGAGCGAGTGGAGGCTGTTGTTTGTCAGTTGATTGTTCTGGTACCTTCTATGACATTGCTAAATTAACACAATCCTAATTTTGTTGTTCTTGTACTTTCTATGTCATTGTTAAATCAACACAATCCTATTTTTGGGTCACACCGTGCCTTGCCTATTTGCTAAAGTTGATGTCTCAACCCCTAAAACCCCTAAAATAATTGTGCAAATTCAGGAAGTGGAAGCCGTTATTGGAGCGTCGGAGGAGATCCGAAAAAGCCAAAAATTGGCCAAGATTTTGGAGGTGGTGTTGCTTCTGGGTAACTACATGAACTCGTCGATTAAGAGTGTTGGTGCTGTGCACGGGTTTAAAATCGACTATCTCACCAAGGTGTGTGTAGGTATCTAGTTGTTGTATGTGTATGGGCCTACATAGCTGTGTATGAAGGGAAACGTTCCATTATCTGCGTTAAAATCAACCATCACCAAGGTGTGCGTAGGTATCTAGGTATTGTATATGTATGGGCCTATATAGCTGTGTATGAAGTAATTGCAATAACATCTCTTCAATCGATCGTCTTATCCAGATGTGTGTAGGTATGTGTAGGTACTAAGCGGATGTGTGTATAAGAGACTGTGTATAGTCTATGTAGCGCACCTCAGTACTATTGACGTCAGAATAGGCCAGCACCCAATGTGTGTAGGTATCGAGTTGTTGCGTATGCACGAGCCTGTTGAGTATGGAAAGGAATTTCCTCTTGTTTTCTAAATCTACCGTTTTTAAACCCTAAAACCCTAAGTCCTATGTCTACCATCTTGCTAAGGTGTCAGTAGGTATAGAGTGCATAACACATAAAGTCTCTCACTATGTATATCATGTATACATACCCACCCAGCTCACACATAACTCTTGCACCATCGCCCACGGGAATCAATCCATGCATGTGCTGATTTGCCACAGCTTTTACCTGGTCTCCTCCGTGTTTGGTTCTCTCTTTCTGACTGTTCATACGACCTTTCCCTTTCCCTTTACCGTTACCGTTACCGTTACCTTTACCTTTACCTTTACCTTTACCTTTACCTTTACCTTTACCTTTACCTTTACCTTTACCTTTACCTTTACCTTTACCTTTACCTTTACCTTTACCTTTACCTTTACCTTTACCTTTACCTTTACCTTTACCTTTACCTTCACCTTTACCTTTGCCTTCACCTTCACCTCCACCTTTTCCATCACATCACATCACACACGACCCTTTGTGCTTGTTTCTGTGTTACAATCTGCTCATATACCTTTCACTTTCCCTTTACTTTTACCATCACATCACATCACACCCACACACACGCAGTTGGAAAACACCAAGAGCAATGACAACAAGTCCACTCTGTTGCACTACTTAGCCAAAGTGCTCGCGCAGTACTTTTCCGATGTTGAAGATGTAGAGACTGAACTGGCAAGCCTCAAGAAGGCGTGCTTGGTGAACTTACAAATCCTCAACGCCGAAATATCAACACTCAAGGTGTGTACTTCTGGATATATATATAGTATATATATATTGTGAGTAACTAATTTAGTTCACGAACGGTTTAGAGTGAAACAATGTATTTACTTTATAGGATCAAAGTAGCGTAATAGCTTACAAGGTTGTGAGGACTGATCATCCCACAACCTTGACCTATATACTCTAAAGCTAGACATTGCCTGCCGTCAGACCCTCTGGTCACTGACGTAACATCTCCTTTCTCGCCATGTATTCCATCATACAATTACACTACACTACTAAATGTTTTATGCTTTCTTCTATTGGTCTACGCTTACCAAATCAACTGTAGACATAAACCAATATCATAAGACATA
>NW_014039969.1:5867-7883 GCF_001186125.1 Sphaeroforma arctica JP610
ATATTAAAACAGCACTTTGGTATTTCGTGCCACAGAAAGCGCGAGACGATAACGAACGCGAAGCAGAGAAACAGAAACGCGAACTCGCCAGAGCAGAAGCAGCCGCACGCAAGAAAGAACTGGCAGCCAATAAGAAAAAGGCTTCCAAGGGCGCCAACGGTAGGTGTTTTTTTTTAGGGTTACACCAGTTTTATCTCGGTGTATAAGATATAGAATACGATATATATATAAATATTTATATATATATATATAAGTGTGTGTTGGGGAAGGAAAGGGATTGGGACATAGTATACCTTGAGTGTGAGAGTGTGGGTGTGGGTGTGGGTGTGGGTGTGTGTAGCCTAACCACTGCTAGCTCGCGATAAACGATGGCATTGGCAATGATAAGGCAGCACTCGTGATAGATATCCGGCTCAAATCTTTGTGTGTGTATAATATGTACAATAGAGGTTATATGTATATACGATTATCTATATTGTTCTTTGTTTCTATATGAATGTTCATGTATATTGTTCTTTGTTTCTATGTGAATATTATGTATACTGATCTTATGTGTGTATATAATACATAAAGTAGGCTTTATATGTATATATGTTTATGTATATTGTATTCGAGTTTCATCTCGACGTACAAGGCACGCAGCCTCCTATAGAAATGTATAATATGCAAAGCTGAGTCATCTCAATTGCACAGAACCATCGCCGATATTATATCTCGCAGAGCTGAGTTCACCCCATCCTAAAACCCTAAACCTCTAAACCCTATATTTCTCTTTCGATATTAAAAGCGTGTGTGCATGCATAGGGGTGCACCACTAGTGCGTATGTATAGCGCACATCGTTGTCGTTGTATAGTCTGCAGTGGTTAGGGTTTAGATTATTGGGATGTCATCCGTAATGGTGTCTACGATTAATCGTTCTGCAGCTATTGCTTTATGGGGGAGTTTGTACGTATAGAGATTGTTCTGTGTAGAGCACATGTTTGTATAGCCTGCAATGGTTAGGGTTTAGAACATTGGGTTGTCATCAGTAGCGGTGTATATGATTAGTTCTTCTGCAGCTATTGGTTTATGGGGGAATGTGTATGCATAGAGATTGTTCTGTGTAGAGCACATCTTTGTATGGCCTGTAGTGGGTAGGGTTTAGATCATTGGGTTTTCATCCGTAGTGGTGTATATGATTAGTTCTTCTGCAGCTATTGATTTATGGGGGAGTGTCTATGTATAGAGATTGTTCTGTATAGAGCACGTCGTTGTATAGCCTAGATCATTGGGTTGTTATCCGTATTCGTGTTTATGACTAATTGTTCTACAGCTATTGATTCCTTGGACGCGTATACCTGTGGATGGCTATTGAGTTCTCAATTGTCACCGTCACTGCACAGCTTGCTAGTGATCTATGAGTAATTTCTAAACCCTAGCACCATATATACTAAAGCCCAAGCCCTTAAACCCTAAAACCCACTACACAGCCGAGGTGGGTGTAATGGACGGTCTGCTTGCGTCATTGAGGACTGGCGAGGCGTTCGAGCGACCTCCCGATTCGAGGTGAGTCACTGGTCATGCAACAGTGCAGGAACTGTTTGTACCTCAAACTACACAGTCACCATACCGCCACTCCAAGCTGCAGCGAAGAGTTTCGTTTAACTTTAAGGTTACACTAACACATTTAGGGTTTGACTTTTTCCTGCCTCAACATATTTGGGGTTTAATTGTTCTGTTCCCCAACACATGAGAGGGAATTCATATGCATACACTTACTTGCATTGTGTATATAGCTAGCTCACACTCACCAGTATGGCGTATATAGCTACTACGCTACCATATACAATCTGGTCTGGTTTCACTTCAGTCATCTGGGGCATTACTCGACCAAATATTCACGGTTCACCGTACCCTAAACCCTAAACTTGCGGTACAAACCCTAAAACCCATTACCCATGCGTAATATATTATCCATTGACCTACGCGTAATATAATATCCATTGACCTACGCGTGATATATCCATTGACCTACG
>NW_014039969.1:7903-28025 GCF_001186125.1 Sphaeroforma arctica JP610
ATCCATTGACCTACGCGTAATATGTTATCCATTGGCCTACGCGTAATATATTATCCATTACTCATGCGTAGTATATTATCCATTGACCTACACGTAGTATATTATCCATTGACCTACGCGTAATATAATTATTCATTGACCTACGCGTAATATATTATCATTCCAAACTACAGCAGGAGAGGGCGCAGAGAAAAAGACAACGAAGGAATGGATGGTGTCAAGGGACGCCTGGCCAAACTCCAAGTAGGTGTACGTCTCTGCGCTCGAGATAGAGATGTAGTTGGGTTGTGTACAGACCTGTTACTTGGTAAAATCTCTTAGTCCTATTTCTTGGTCCAGTCCCAGACAGTCTAATGTCGCACATTCTTGCACTATCATGCAAATCTATGTATCGACACTGTTTTCGTTTGCGATCCTGTCCGTGCCTACTTTATTGGCCTAAACCCCTAAACCCCGCTAGGTTTTCTGAGTTCGAGAACCACTTGAATGTCTGAGTCTATGCTGCACTTGTGCACGTCTTGGTAGTTCACACAAACCTGTTCCACCCCGATACAAGAAGATCCAGCTGTTTCCCAACCAACTAACATCCATTCATTCAATCACGCATAACACACCACTTATCCCTTTGCAGGCACCCATTGCGACCTAGGCCTCTCCCCCACCTATGGCGTATAATCTGGTGATTTTTTTTGGATATTTTTTGGATGGATTCACAGCCTACGTCTCCCTCCCCCCCCCTCCCCCTAAAATGTTTCAGAAATGGATCGACCTTCCCTAATTTAATATGTTTGCTGGGCAATTTTCTGTCATCATTGCACCTGCCGGGGCCATCTAAGGATTGAAACTCCATTGACCCTAATAAAACCACTATATAAGTAAATCGATTGACATCAGCGTAGGGTTTTTCATTTAATTTAGCAAATGTGTATAGCCTTTTTATCCTTGCTACCCATGCGTGTATATTATTTCCTCATTGAAGCTACACTTGAGGCCGGTGGGTTCAATATACTCCAATCAGGGCGTGTTGAAGCCAGCACTACTATCGGCCGTTGCAGGTATACGGTAGTTGCTGGGTTCATATGTTAAATTGGCATTCTACGCCACTGTAAAGGCACTACTGCGGAGGCTGCTCTCTGGCATATCTATTAAAGAAATGATATTTAGGTAGATCATTTCGAAACACCCAGCACGTTTCTATGTCTCATAGTGGCAATTGAAGACTGAAAGACATACTTTGTATCCGTCAATTCGAGGCGTGGTGTTTTTCTAGTGACGTGGGTTTGATAGCAGAGTGCTATCTCACTTGAACGCGCTGAACATCGGTTGTTATATTCTGAAGCTTGCATAGTAGGTTGTATTTATTTGTTTATTCCTTAGCGAAGGTAATTGTCCTTCGACTGTGTCCGGATCAGTTGGTATTGGTTGGCGCCTATAGGTATCAGGGCTGTGTAGTTGATGTAGTAGGAACGGTACGTTGTTGTTCCTTGGAGGAATTCACAACGATCTGTGTTCGCGTTCCCGTTACCCTGAGCTTCCGTGGGCTTTCTGAGAGATTACAGGAGTTGATGTA
Source organism: Sphaeroforma arctica JP610 (assembly GCF_001186125.1). Lineage (NCBI taxonomy): Eukaryota > Ichthyosporea > Ichthyophonida > Sphaeroforma > Sphaeroforma arctica. The sequence continues at coordinate 9,474 of NW_014039969.1, forward strand.
TTTCTGAATACGCTAACAACGTTTTACGCCATCAGTTCGAGAGTAATGCCACACAACGTCACGTCATCAACTCTGAGGCACCAGGTTTATCTTTCAATTCGGAGAGTTCATTCAACCCAGAACAGATGAGGGGTTCGGGCCACTAAGCTCACCAGGATGAAGTTCTCCGCACCCCATGTAAACAAATTATACATGTCAAATACCTCCATATTGGATATAATCATCACAAAATGAATCAGATGGAGAAGAGATCTCTACTACTCAATCCTTGTCCACTTATAGTCTAGCAATTCCCCACTACTTTGCCGATTACCCTATGGATTCCTCTCGACCTTTCTGACCTCAACTATCACTAGACATTCCTGGTTTACCCCCGCCAACTGTTTCAGGATCGACCCACTACCTGTGCCCATGTGGAGCAGCATGATATCTCGTGTTTAGAAAACCCTAAAACCCTAAAACCCTAAAACCCACTACCTGTGTCCATGTAGAGCGGCAGAATATTTTATGTCTCCCTGCATGTGTTTACAAGATATCAGTGTGTTTGAGGCGCTGGCTTTTGTCGCCCAACACATTAATAATACCCAAGGTCCAATACTACATTCCCGAGATGTCCTTGTTGCTATTTTGGAAGGTCCGTAGAGGTCGTGGACATCTTCGTCTCCGCCGTTTAAACCGGATGATACAAGAACATCTGAATTGTTCATTTTTGGGAGGTTTCCTCTTCTTCTAAATACATGTTCTGGCGACATACCTGCTGGTACTTAACCAGGCACAATCATGAGCCTCTTCACCCAACCAGATCGTGCTAATTATCATGGACAATTGCGTCATCTTGACTATAAAGTTATGACAAACCGAGGTTTCCGGTTCGTACTCTTTTGCGTCGATGAGCATACCTGGCAAGCACGTTGCGTCCTTTTCGCCATAATGAGAAAACAATTTACGATGTCTCAACTTTGCTCCAAAATCGACCTAAACACTTGATGGCATGGGTACATGCTTTCGTGACCAAGATAACCCTTTGTAATTAATGAGTTCCTGTATAATATTGTGTGACTCAGAAGGTACCAAATAACATCATTGTACATCTGGAATTACCGCAGTAATTGGACAAGTTGAAAAGCTGGTTGATACGTTTCTTGAGTAATATCGACAGGGCTACCAATCCACCTGGGATTTGAAATCCTGGGAATTTATCCTTAATGTTAACTCCAGCATCAACTCGGGGACGAACATTGCATCCTACACCTTGATTACGGGTTGTACCTTTCATCATGCTTCCTTCAGGAGGCTTCAGTCCATCTTCAATCTATCTACGCAATCCGACGAACATCGTGTACTTTTGATTCCGACTCTTACCACACTGGATTATGAAGTGCTGAGATATTTGGCCGCCCATGCTAACCGCCATTGTCATGATGCCCTCATATTTGCTATCGGTCGAAAGATAATGTATCGACGAAAATTATATCTCCACTGCTATTCTCTGGGAAGACCCTGTTACTGTCACTTCTCGTGATCCATGTGGACAAGGCACCTTAGGCGGAGATGAGATCGTTTCAAGACCGGGCCAGAGGACCAGGAACAGATAGTAAAATAGGTAATTGAATAAGATAGTATAAAATCCTATCCAACGTCATCACAATTTGGGGTCTAAGGGACCAAAACCATAAATACGCATATTTTCATATTACCCGCTGCTAAAGAAAACTTTTTCGCACAGGAACGTAATAAATTAATACATCAGGCGCGCCGTTCGCGACGGCACTTCTGATTGAGTTCACTTTAATTCAGACTTAACAATCTTTATGTAAAGATATACTCGGTGTTGACTACACTGCTAAGTGACCGAACTGTTGTATTTATTACACTACGTTCTTTATAGGTATAGGGTATTATTTTTGTTTTACCACGATGAAGGGACATACTACTACGCCGCTACCTGAGGTGGTCAAGAAATCAAAGCCTGTGATCGGCTGTTTAAATGGCTGCTTAGAATTCATCGACATCTTTCTTTGATGTGTGCTATTAAGTGGAGAGACCTTTTTCCACTGATGAGCCGATACCCAATGATGAAGCTAAGGCAGTTCATGTTACGCTGGCCGACTAGCCTCTGAGGCTCAACACTCGATCTCTACGATACATAAAGTCTAACAAAGTATTGAACGGATTCCTGACCGGGTTGGTCACTGGAGATGCTAGCATATGTTGCAAAAAGCTACGAAGATTTGGCTACTTCGACTAAAACTTTGCAAACTTTGTCAATTTCCAACGGAGGGCGTCGACTCGACTCACGACAATGACACACTCTAGACGACGTCAGAGCATGATCATTCTATGTAACAGATAGCACAACCAGCACAACCAAGGTGAGTACCCGACTCAGACATGGATAACACCAACTCACAATCAACCTAACAAAGGAGCTAACGATATGTAACAATTAAGCCCAGTGAACTCCAGCATTGGTCGCACAAAGCCTGTTCCTCGGGTAGCTTCATACGATTTTGTGCACACAACTCGCAGGGAGCATATGTTGAAACATACTCAAAGCCGGGCACACGAATTTCCGATACCCAATGAGATGCCGACAGCACTTTGTGGCTCTGGCAGTAATCAGGAGTCGACAACAGTTCTTAAATTCCCTGGCAGACAGTATATAGAATCATAAAACGCTGCAAGCTAACAAAGCCTAAATATACATACATCACTGAATGAAAATGCAAGTCTTTCATCTTTTCCAACGCATGATGCAGACGGAAGAGAAGGGATACATAAAGAATGCACGAGCATTACAGGGTCTTATCCGACCATCTGATAAAACTATAAAAGGCATACTCAGCAACATCAGACAACCCGACACCAAAAGAATGGCCACCTAACCCACAAGGTAGTTATTATTTCAATAATTTGCATAAGACAAGACTATATGCACCTGTCGTAGACTGGCACAAGAATGCGCGATCTCGTAGTTGGCGAATAGCCTTTACAAAATGAAAGTTTTCTAAGGCGCTAACAAACGTTATCGTAGAGAACGAACAAATTACAAACTATGTCGTTTGAGGAAGCAACTGTCCAATATTCGACGCACACCAAAAAGGAATCGTAGGATAATGCATATCGACAGGTGTTGGCATGCATGAAGTCGAAGCCTACCGAATCACTAGACACACAGATTTGCGATTTCGAACCAAAGGTAAAACTCATGAATATGCGCAAGTATGAGAATTCGCTGCAGGTTCATTAATCTTATAGGTCAAGCTGCGGGTGCAGCGTACTATCGCGATATTCTTCGCATACATCCATATTGGCGAGACTACTCGTCCGAGAAGATGTGTGAAGTATTTGTGTGAGCATTGGCAAAGCGGAAGAAAATCGTCGGGAAAATATACCGCGACCATTGCAGATTCCAAATGGTCCACGTCCACGTTCGTGCCGATGCGATCACGTGAGCTAACCCGCTTGCCGCGTCAGCGTCAAATTCTCGTGTTCGGTGCGGATCATGCGAGCAGATGCTTCCCCAGGACCTTGGCATGTAAACCGCTGTCCCAGGCACTAGAACCCACCAGCCCATGCTAAAACCAAACGCACACAGTCTGGCGAGGCTCCTACACAACGTACATCTGCTACGGCACTTCGAAATGTGCGTCGCAGGTGCCAAGTAACAACTTCCGTCCTTGCGCTAACTGGGTGGACGGTGATCAAATACTAGTTCAAAGAGACGGGTGAGAATGAAGTGATATATATTCAACAATTGGTCGACGAGCCATACATGCATAGTAGATTGATAAACTCGGGTGTCTGACGTGAACAAGTGCGTGGTGTTTGGTACCAGCTAAGGATAGCTATATTTATTTCGCTAATAAGTTTTCCCGTACTTCTCGATTGGGTACAACACGCGTATCCAATACGGTACAGCAACCACCGAGTGTACGTTCGCGCTTATGAACATACCGGATAACATCGATATGGTATTGGATGTAGATATTATAAGTCACTTGTGATTTGGTCATACTGGTTTAGCATTTCATTTTTAAATATTAACCACAATATGAAACCGATCAATCCTGGAATGGCTCCACACCTGATCGAGCCAGATGATATCTCTGTCAGTCGTCAGCGACTGCGAGAATATCTTGGCACTAATGAGACTATATTGGGTGCGGATAGCTGTACATTATCAGATAATGATGTGTCTTTTCCGACACCACGAAGTAAGTTATTAGGCCTACGAAGACAGACACGTAATCTTGTATCGGAACACACGCAAAAATCACATGTATCAAAACAAGGTCACAAATGAACTAATGAGTTAGTGATCGAGCGTCGGACATCAACGTCGATTGTATGCCTTCCATTGCTGGTGTACCATCCTTTACACCGTAAGGAGAGCTCATCGATTTCCGTGCGTGTTTGGGCTCACAACAGGTTAACGCTCTCATCCCGGAAGATCATTACAGGCTACCTAATATCAACGAGATCACTAGCAGTTTAATAAGAAAGCGGTACAATACAAAATTTGATTTCTCGGTAGCATACCATCAATTGCCGTTACACGCTGACTTTAAGAATGTGTTTTTATTCACATGCAATAGCCAATATTGCTTGTTTATGTCATCACCATTTGGCTTGACAGCACTCACATCACAATTTCAGTGTCCGACTATTGATCTGATGGCGGGACTGGATGTACAATTTACGCCGACGGTCTAATCATTGCAACTGTAGACTATGATAAACACATTGCTACTGTCCAAGAGGTCATTCGACGCTTAACGAAGAATAGCCTCAAATCTAATCAGAACATCATTTTGCTGCGAAAGAGGTATTGGAACGATTTTTAATCGATTGACCACTATCAAGTTGTCCGTGGGATATTCCAACCGTACATATTAGGGTTGACGAATTTTCTTCACGAGCGCTTACTCAATTTTCACATAAAGTGGACCACTCCGGACTTTCTCTAAGCTTGTGCCAAAGGAATCGATCAGGCATCGTTGAAAACTGGGACACCAATTGCCATGGTAGATTAGATATAGGAAGCGATCGTGTCAGTAGTTCGTTTGTATTTTCCTGCTGACGGTGTGCCACTAGGCTTAGAAAACGAAGCTAGTAGTTTTGGCATTGGCGGAGCATTGTTTCAAATGATTAACAGCCAGAAATATTATTTGATAGTCTTCTCAAAGACACTCAACAAAGCAAACACATTCAACACCCTTGTATAAAAGAAACTATCGGCACTTGTAAATGCACTAGTACGCTTTCATGGTCATTTGATCGGACATCAATTTACCGTACACATAATTACAAATTGAATGTATGCTGCAACGATGGAACCACATCATTGTAGAATTTATTTTCATAATCACATATGTATCAGGTAAATTGAACAACCTATCAGACATGTGGAGTCGTGTTCATGAGGGTATGGCGGGTATTAACTTCCCAGCTGTATTCTTTACATCTTGTTGGAAGTTGTGCCCTTGTTTCTTTGATGAAGTTTAAACTCATTTTGGACCCAAAGATGTCTGTCGATGCTTTTACATTTAGCAACAACGCCCAGCTTCCTCAGTACCGGTGTTGTATAACAAGAATGGGGCGGCGTTCAAGTTCTTTTACTAAGCTTTACCCGGTTTTGAATACACCCACCAGTCATACACGCTCTGCAAGATAGTGCAAATGCCAAGATAGGATATATTGCTCAAAAATATATCGCTCGAAAATAGACCGCCCATAAGTATCCGGAACGCTTTTAGATCGACGATTACCCAGGTATGGGTGATTTGATTGTATGTGCATCGAAGAGCCTCAAGACGCCCAACAGCACCATCACAACTGAGGCCAAATTACATGCCTTTGCAGTCAGACAAATGCCTAGGAAGAAGCAGAATCACAATATTCCTTGGGATATTCTGCGAATCGCAGCAGTCAATTACCCTAATGTTAATGCTTTAAAAAATACTTACGTGGCGGTTAAGAAGCCTCGGCCTAATGCAGAGCTCGTAGCAGCAACTCTTTTCTGGCCCGAAGAGGTTGGCTTACTTAGATCCGAGGAAATAACACAAGTCGAAGAGCTCCTGTCGAATTCTGTTATAGCACTGACGTGCGCACAAAGGACCAACGAGTGGTTTAAACTGAGACAACGTATGATCACCGGTACTTTGGGTCAGCATTTAGCTAAAAAGTGCTCAGAAGCAAGAAAGCTCTTGGCTCGTGGTAAGAGGCAGATTGCAGCAGCCCTACCAGTAGTTGATAACTTTATAGATGGTCCAAGTCCTTGCCCGTATTAGTGATACACAAGATGGTAAAGGGCGTCAGATAGGAGAAGATGAGTTTGCTAGCATGGATGACGGTATTATTGGCGGTGACAACAACGATGATGATAGTGAGCACAGTGCGGATGAAGAAGCAGACAACGACTCTGACAATGAAGAGAATAGAAGTGATGAAGATGACACGCTTACGACGAATACTTCTGCAGATGTATGTTATCTGTAAGCATGTTGATTTGTGTGTTGCATTTTTAAAACTTTCCAAACTTTCATCAAAATACTTTTTAATATCACCATAGGGACCTCCATCTGATAGCAACCTACGGAAGGTCGCTAGCAAAATCATCGACTCATCATTTGGCCGACACTTTTCATCTGAGGCCATGAAGATTGGAACCAAGAACGAGTCGTTTATATTAGCCCTCTTATTCAAACAAAAGGTGATACAATCTATTTTTGATATTGGTTTGGTGCGGATGAAAATGTGTCCATGGATTGGAGTGTCGGCAGATGGTGTGGCAATATTATGTCCTCCGTCCGCACGACAATATACTGTTACGAGTAGCGTGGAGATCACAACTGTTGTCGCTCACGGCACAATCAATAAGCGCAGCGCGATTGCACGTAAATATGGTGTCTACTTCACATGCACTGTAGGGGACGACAACATCTGATAGCGACCTACGGAAGGCCGCCCGCAAAACCATCGGCTCATCATTTGGCCGACACTTTTCATCTGATGCCATGAAGATTGGAACCAAGAACGAGTTGTTTATAGTAGCCCTCTTATTCAAACAGAAGGTGATACAATCCATTTTTGATATTGGTTTGGTGCGGATGAAAATGTGTCCATGGATTGAAGTGTCGGCAGATGGTGTGGCAATATTGTGTCCTCCGTCCGCACGACAATATACTGTTACGAGTAGCGTGGAGATCAAAACTGTTGTTGCTCACGGCACAATCAATAAGCGCAGCGCGATTGCACGTAAATATGGTGTCTACTTCACATGCACTGTATAAGACGACAAATGGTTTGATGCAGTAATGTATGCTTATCGCGGTCAAGTAATACATCAGGCTATGGTTCTGAAACTCGAGTATGTGCTGCTTATGTTTGCAACGATGAACAGGATATTATATCAAGTTCTAATTAGAGTTCCAGAAGAAGTTATGTCTACATATTTCAAAACTCTAGACAAGTACAATAAGGTACTCGACTGGGCACATGATGGGAAGAGTTGTCCAGACTATTTCATTGATTATGATATTTTAGTGAACTCACATCTACCTCTTAGGCGCGCGATTCATGAAAGGGTGAAAACAACGGGTGTATTTTATCCTCTCAATGATATTAAGTCTGGGATTGCTAAATTATATAGCATAATGAAGCCAGGCGTAGACAAAAGCACGCAATACACTCAAAGATTATATGTTCCTAACACACAGATGAACTTCCAGCAACGGTTAGTTGTTTTTGAGCAGATTTTTATCAATGCATTCACGGTAACTAGCAATGACGACAATGAGAACTGGAACCTTTAATCATTTAGAAAGAAATGTACAAAGGCACTACCATTAACTAAGTTTGTTGAACAGGTTTGTACAAGTTTATTAGGAAAGACAGCGATAGCACGAGAGCGGCATGAAGAGGGGGTGGTTGCTGCTGCCGATATGCGAGCATAGGAAGATGCTAGATTCATAATCAATAGTTTCAATAGCTATATAAGTGGGCCAGTTGTAAATATGAGTGGTGAGGAAGTTGCACAACGTATTGCAAGATTGGAGAACTACAGAATCTGTGAAAAATTCTGTAAGGATGATCGCCTTAATGCAATGCGGATTGACAGTGGTGCACATGAAATTGGCATGGTAGGTATTGAAGGCCCAGCAGCCACCAGAAAGCACGGTACTATTGATCGTAATCGCTACCAAAAATGCTGCGTTCAAGGGTGTAAAAATCTTACTGTGCAAATTTGCACACGTTGTCAAATGCGTTTGTGCGTCAAAGTTGTAAAAGGGAAACGGAGGACTTTCTTCGACCTATTTCACAACATAAATCATGATGGTAGCCTACAGCATTTTTGAAATATCAGTGAATAAACAATCAATACAAACCGTTTATTATTCGTATCATAGCTATTTATAAACACGTAATATAAATGAGATGTGTTAAGACTGCGACCACTATGCCCGCGATCGGGTCTTGCGACCACTATGCCTGCGACTCTCGACTGCGACCACAAAGTCCGCCGCTCTCGCCTGCGACCGATGATACAAAATGTTTTTATTGTTATACCTACGGAGAGAGTTAAAGAGTATCGGAGTGACAGAGTAGTAATAGTATTATTATAAATACCTACCGTGCAACCGACACCAACCGACACCCTGTAACCCTTTCAAATTAAAGAAAGGGAGAAATATATAAATGAGACATGCCGTTGAGAATTATTTGTCATTATTGAATGAGAAAGAACGATGTGCCACTAATGTACCGGCATGGTGTGGCACATGGGCTTTGTGTAACTAGGTATGTACTATTCATTGTCTGTCGAAAGAATGTATCAACAAAAAGGGCAATTCATAATCATGGTCTTATACTCATAATTGGACTTTTTATGTTTCCACCGTTCTCAGATTTGTCGATTGAGTATGCAAGGAAGGAAGAAGAGCTTGTGACGTACAGGTATAATATGCTGTATATTCTTTCATATATCATTCCGATTGTTAAATTGGTGTCATTCCCTGTCTCACTGGCATATATTACTTGTATTCACTCTCAGACACCCTGAGCAACATATCCGAATGCTTCTGGAAATGTGTAATGGACCGTTGTAAGAGAACGGAAGGCAGTTCCGTTGGATGTGAAATCAGGAAATGGAAGGCCGTTCCGTTGAATGAGAAATCAGGGAATGGAAGGCCGGTCCGTTGAATGAGAAATCAGGGAATGCAAGGTGAGAAATTAAGAGCATGGCAGATGAGAAATTAGAGGATGGAAGAAGGCCGTTGGATCTGGAATGGAAAGGCATGTGGATCTGCAATTTTGAATTAGTGAGGCCGATGGTTCGCGAGTATAGCTCCCTAGCAAGTACTATATTCGATTTACGTTTTAGGGTTTTAGGGTTTTTAGGGTTTTAGGGTTTTAGGGTTTTATAAAACCTGATACTCGGTGAAATTCTCGTCTGTGTATGATGTATACCTACCACTCGTATGTTTCATACCCGTGGGCTTCGTACTCTTAGGCACCTCCGACCCCTGCATATCCTCAAATATCACATCATCTTTCTGCACGCCTCCTAACGCAGAACTGTCGTAGCCTCCTGCGTTGATAAATCAGCAAGGTGTCTTGACATTTGCATGAGGCTGGTAATGTAAGTTGCAGTCGAGTCTGCATCTCTAGATTGTAGAGTCCGAATTGCAGCTTCAAAGTGCCTTGTACAGCTTTCTCGTGTTCCCGCACTTAGGGCTGCGATAATCTTATCCTTGACAGTACCACCGTAGAGACCCTTCAAGTTCTTGTGAATGTTTTGCTTGATATAATACCTGTCCGAGAAGAAAAACTGCGCCGGACTTACATCCGCCTGACTCAGGAACCCGTCGGCGAACACGATTTTCGTCTTGAGTGGCGCCCCTGGCCCATGACTCAAAGATCTCTGTAAACTATCGAGAGTTATGTGTGGCTTTAGTTTCCATATAGAATAACATAACACCAAAGTGTTTGATCATGCCATCATTTCCCGGTCCTACCATAATGACCAATTGGCAGCCGCAGGTATTGTTGCCCATGTGTCGAGTGTCTATACACACAATACCTCCGTATTTGGCATAAGATTGCCTCATCGTATAGTAAGACGCGGGCATAAGACGCGGGCACACTCAAAATACACTAAACTTTGAAATTAACGATTTTCATCAACTTTATTACTATACGAAGGCACGCAACCCTGATACTTACGCGTTCATCGTTTCTTCGCATTCCCGCATTCTCAAAAATTCATTCATAACATCATCAGGTATCCGTTCATTCTCTGCAAACGGCGAGGATCTTTCATAAAACCCCGGCAAAGCAGTCCTCATGTCGCCTAAAATATTTTTACTTTCACCAGTTTCTACTCCCCATTTGATCGCTCTCTGTATGAATATAAGACGCAGGCGATGAAAGCAGATATAAGATGCTAGCGAAAGACACAGATATAAGACGCAGGCGACAGACGCAGATACAAGACGCAGGCGAAAGACACAGATATAAGACGCAGATACAAGACGCAGGCGAAAGACACAGATATAAGACGCAAGCGTAAAACGCAGATATAAGACGCAGATATTATATTTTTTAACTGTGAGACGCAGACATAAGACGCGAGTGAAAAACGCAGATATACGTCGCAAGCGACAGACGCAGATATAAGGCGCAAGCGAAAAACGTAGATATAAGACGCAAGTGAAAAACGCAGATATAAGACGCAGGCGACAGACTCAGGTATAAGACGCAGATATCATATTTTTTAACTGTGCATTAACATACGAGTTTGATATTTCTGATGGTCTGCGCATTGATGACCACATTATCTGGATACAACTTCATAAGAGCCTTCTTGAATTCATTGGCGGGGCAATGGTGTATCGACAAAGGAAGAAGAGTGTTCTTAGTCTGAGAAAAGGGAATGGAAGATTTACATTAGTGGATTATGATAATCGATAATAGATAAAACGACAAAACGTTATCCTAAAATATACAATAGGTTTAACGCACTCACCTGTATTAGACAATAGGTTTAATGCACTCACCTGTTTTAGACAATAAGTTTAACGCACTCACCTGTTTTAGACAATAGGTTTAACGCACTCACATGTACCCGAAGGCGTCGAAACTGAATAGTTTACCACTCGCTGTATGTGCTGCAGCAGCTTGAATATCACTAGGATGACATCATCCCGTGTGCCTAAAGGAGCGGTACCCTGGTCGTACCCACCCAGTGTACTTTGTGCCTTTTTTGAACTCAACATCCACTTTCCCTTTTGGTGCCTTTGTATGCAGCAAATCAATCTAACATGCATATGGATAATACATCAAAATTCGATAATTTAGCAAGTGTACAGTTATCGTGCACATAATGATGGTCGCAAGGAGCTTATAATAGTAAATGTTAGCAAAGCTTACCCATAGGAGGTCACAACATATAAATTTGACTTACCACAAACTTGCAACCGCACTTAATTGATACTCTAGAACGTCTTTGTGGTAATTGATTTTCATTTGCAACTTTTGATTACTCGCATCTCTTCTCATTCCGAGCCTCCTTTGGCTAACCAGATCTGCTACTCTTTATGGCTGTTTAAAAGAAAAAGACGATACTCGGTTAAGACGCAGATATAAGACACATATATACGACGCAGGCGACAGACGCAGATATAAGACGCAGATATAAGACGCAGGCGACAGAAGCAGATACAAGACGCAGGCTGCACACGAAAATATATGACGCAGGCGAAAGGTTAAAACTGAATAGATTCGTTTACAAGAGGCATGTAATATGATAATCAACTTCACCAACTAACCCGCATTGCCCTGTTTTGAAATACTTTGACTGGTGACCAGAATCCTATGATTCCTTCCAAGATCTTTAGCCAACTGTAGAGCCTTGGGGTAGCTTTCAAAATTCCTGTGCTGGTGATACACCATCTCCCAATAATATCCCAATTTTTGTCATTATTATCTGGTTTATATTCGTATTCACGAGTTATAGCACGGTCCCAAGCGGTGATGTCCGGTACAAATTCTGGCCATTTTCTGCGACGGGCATTATCTGGATCTGAGTCACCGGAATCCTTCCCACTGCGACTATCGATCTGGGAGCTAGGAGAATCATGCTCTCTTCCTCTCCAGACCCTCGATCATCGACGTGTGCACTTTCATCCAAATCCAAATCCAAATTGTAATCTAAAACTGAAGCACTACCACCATAAGTTGTATCACCATCCCAATCTTTCGAGCGTTCTTTCTCATAGACTTGTTCGTCGGAGAGGTCCTCTTCCCAAATGTGATCTGCGATGACTGTTGTACCCGCTAACTTCCTCATAATCTGTATCTGTTTTACCAACTCCGGGTCTACGTTCGACATCAAATTTTCCTCATCTTTCTCCTGCCCACCTTTTAAAAATCCAGGCGGTAAAGGTAGTTGCGCCAGCCACTTCTTTTTCACTATGGTCTGTTCACTGTCCTTATATTACAATTCTTCGTCTGACATTGGTCGCTCTAATGGTGGACCAGTCAAGTCTATAATGGTTTCCCTTTTGACATCCTCCCTATACGAATGTATACAGTAAAACGCAGGTAAAAGGCGCATACAATAGTCGCATAAAGAAAACGCATGCAATAGCCGCATAAATAAGACGCATACAATAGTCGCAAAAAAAAATTAAGATGTATGCAATAATAGTCGCAAAATAAATAAATAAGATGCATGCAATAGTTGTAAAACTCGCTTTTCGTGGCTCACTTGCTACTATCTATATTACTATGTTATAAAAACGAAATTGATGTTTAAAGAATGTGTTTTGAACTCAATAAAATAAAGTTAGGAATGAGCCATATCGTTGGCAGAAATTGTCATATATAATTATATGATCAATTTCGTGTTTGTTCACGAAGCGGACGTCCAGGCGAATGACGTTATTCATATGTGAACATAACACTTAAGCCAAATATAGCAAGATTTATTTATAGATTTCTAAAATAATATTACAGAAGGGTTTTCTATAAAATAACCCAGTTTATAATTATAGAAGGTTTTTCCATATTATAACCTGATTTATATTTATAATTTTTCTATAAATCAACTTAGTTTTTATAAATACATTCCTTTCTCTTTAGAAAAAAAATAAAAATAAAATAATTGTCGTTTTTAAATATACGACCACCAGCTCTGCGTATACGTTCGGGGGAATTTTTTTAGGGTTTGGGTTTTAAAAACCCTAAAAAAACTCTAAAAACCCTAAGTCACCGGCTGGTAGTATTATGGATTTGGCCCAGGTAATCTCACTAGCCATTTATGGTGAGTTAGAATAAGGGTAAAAAGTATGTATCATACATATAAACATCCCTTAGTCACTATAGAAGAAGTGGTTATAATATCTTTATTTATATATTATGTATTATAAGCTTCTACCACTATTGTCAGTTTTGGTCTATCAAGGCGATATTAACGCCTTAAAGTAATTAAACGCTTAGGTTAAGTCTAAGTATAATTAAATTCAATGTAAATAAACGAAATTAGTCTTTTAGTAAAGTTAGGTATGCCTCGTGAAAACAGCAATACTCTGAGGGATTGTGAGGCTCAGACATTGCCTATATATAATCCTCTCAGTACTGTATTCGCCGAAGGGATTTTATTTAGTGTTTCGTTGTCGCTCTATTAGAAACTATGATATGTTTCGTTGGGGCGAATCCGAGAGACTCATAAAATCCTATCTTTAGAAGAAAAAAAGAAAAGAAAAAAATACTCTTGATGTCCATAGTTATTGTATTAACCAATAACTTGCCACTTATCAAGAATTACCGACTTAGCCTTCATCAGAATGGCACATCTGGTTGGCTGAACAAAGGATAAACTAAGGAACGCTAATAGTCCTTAGAAACATATGTTCGGTTGAGCCATCTCGCTACCGAAGTATTCAGATATAAACAGATTTGGAGAGTAAATATAGTTCTATTAATAGAACTAGACCAAATCTTATGTTTGGTATTTTACTGGGGCCTTTTAATGGCCTGGTCCAAATATCTGATATGTAAAATGGAGGTATTTAATTAATAAAACCGTTAAAAAACCATTTAAGGAAAACTTAAGTTTAGTACGTTTATATTACAAGATTCTAATGTGGAGGACCGGCTTTTACACAGCCCCCACCCAGTTTTGAGACCCAAGAAAAGCAAGTTGCGCACTCAAGCTGATTATGGGTCAAAAAGCGAGAAAGGAAAACGGGTCGAAAACATTAAGTAGCATAAGATATAGTTAATGTTTCTCAGGCGGACAAGTTAAGCATTCACGGTTACCCTGTGAGTTTCGGGTTTAGGTCCAGTAGGTCCGTGGTGGTCGACTGGATGTTTCAGTAAAGCTCGGGATAAATGCTGTTGGCGGGTAAGTTTTAACTTCCGTGCCTTCAGACGATGGAGACATGCTATCTTTTTCAGCCTGTGACTTATGTAAGCGTTTACGCCATTTTCTGCTATAGACCTTTAAATAGTCCTGATTGTCAAAAGCGTCTGAAGTTAACTCAGCGATTGTACCGTCTATAAAGCGTGTACGATAGTATGTATATCCTCCTTCATCCGTTCTCCATATAATATCTTTGAATTCGGAGCGGTCAAGAGGTGCAGTAGAATCACGTCTTCTTGCGAGAATAACCTCAGTAGTCGGAATTCGACTAGTGCCTATATTTAAAGCACTGGAACCGTCGGGATTATTAACTTCATAGGTTCCACTTTTAGTGTGGGCTACAAAGATTATATATGGTTCTATCCATTTCGATGTTAGTACATTAGCATCGGAATTACGTTGACGGATGTTACCTCTGTCTCCAACCTGATACTCTGCAACCTTTTTGGTAGCATTCCATCTATTTTGCTTTTTTAATAAGGCCACATTTCGTGTCTCTCGCAAGCAAGGATATACAACGTTGTGTATGCGTTGTACCTTCTCGAACCATGGTAACTCATGGTGATCAGATTCGTCCTTGTTAACGGGTATTTGTAACTCACTATATCTGCCACGAAAATAGTGAGCGGGTGTTGTTCCTGTAACCGGATCAGCACACTCGTTCATCTGTATTTGTACCCACTTAAGGTAGTACGGCCAATCATCTGCATCATCCGTTAATGCAGTACGTAAGAAGAACTTAGGTCTTCTGTGGCGCGTTTCATTAGCGCCTTGTGTTTGCGGTTTATATGATACACCCCTTGTATGTCACATGCCTGATACGAGTACTAATGATTCCATTACGTCATCGCAGAACTCACTACCGTTATCAGTGCACATTATACCTGGCCACCCGTGGTCAGCAAAGACTTGGTAACATAATTCTGCCACGGTCTGCGTGTTCTTATCCTTTAATGGATAGAGCAAGTTAAACCGTGACGCCACATCAAAGAAGTGGCATACGTAACGGTCGCCTGTGTGCTCGGACGTGGGCAGGTCAACCAGATCAATGATGACCCTGCGCCATGGAACATCTTCAGTCACACTCTTAAGCGGTGCGAACTCACAGCGCCTGATCTGATTGAGATCACAGTCTGTACATGACTGATATACTCTGACAACTAAAGGCCCATTTCGCTTAGCATCTTTAAGTGCGTCTACTACGTTCTGGTGCTTCAGCTTATGATTTTGCGTCAGGCAAGCAAGAATATTTTCATCATTCTGCTCCTCCAGAATAAAGGTAGGGTGTTGACAATCCACTTGCGTGGTTTTTAATACGACATATTATAGTATATCTCCAGGGCTCTACTTCCCTATTTAAATATATTGGCTCCCATTGTATCATACTTATTAATTTATTGAGCCATGGATCTTTACTCCGTAATGGGCAACACAACGTGATGGTAGCTTTATGTGTATGAACATAATTTAATAGCTGGGCAATTAACTGTCATGGTGGATTAGCCCACGCATTATGTTTGGAGAGGTCTATTTGAAAGGTGTCTCCCAAAGGATGATTTAAAGTCCTGTAATTCGATAGTTGTGCATTATGATGTGCAGCAAATATATCTATGGTATGTGGCTCAAATATCTTTTGAGCCAGTTCAAACCACCTGGGATTGCACTTCCAGTCAGTGGCTAGTAACTCACGTACGGATTTATTAAAGTCCGGTACGAAGCGTGATAGCATATCCGGTAAATGGTTATGTATTCCTGGCAGATGTTTTATATCAAAATATATTGTATCATGTCGGAAGTGTGTTAGAGCTGCCATTATAGCTAATAGCTCTTGTTTAACGGTTGGGTAATTCAACTGTGAAGCATTCATTGCTTGACTAAAGAATTGTATATATCTAGATTTGTCATCTATAACCTGATATAATACTTCTCCTAAGGCTAAGTCGGAGGCGTCCGTTGCTATTTCAAACGACACGCCATCGACTGATCCTTGTACAACTGGGGCTTGTTGGACTGCGTGTATGAGCGCTTTAAATACGTTATCACACTTTTTAGTCCACAAGTCTCCTAGTTTGCCTTTATGACATCTTAAGTGTCCAATAGGTTTAAGGTAATCAGCTAAGTGTGATACTCGATCTGAAAAGAAGTTTACAAATCCACACATGCTGTTAATATCTCTTCCTGTAGTTAGTGTTTGCCAATCTAACAGGCATTCTACCTTAATTTCGCTCATGGCAAAATAACATTTCTTCTCGTTAACCTTGAAGTTTTGTTGGTTGAGTCTCTGAAGGACTCGTCTGACTAAAGCGACATGTTCGCTTTTAGTCTTAGCAAAGACGACTGTGTCATCTATATGGACTTGCACGTTAGGCATGTCTGCAAACATTTCCTCCAATACTTGTAGGAAGAATGCTGGTAAAAAGTGTAACCCGAAAGGTGCACCTCTGAGTCTGTATTATTTACCTTTCCACGTAAAACTAAGGTATTTACGATGTGGTTCATATACCCTGCATTAGACGGTATCCTTGTGTAAGGTCTATAGGTGTAAATACTGTAGCACCTTCCATCCTTCGCAGTAGCTCGTTAATACGAGGGAAGTGAAAGCTATGAGTCGGCAATAATTTATTTATCGGACTCATATCTAAACATACTCTGACTTTCTTAAACGATCTGTCAGAGTTATGTTGGTCTACGGCTAGCAGTGCCAAGTTAACTGGCGTCCGTTGATAGTTAATGTCTATCACTCCATCTGCTAGCCATTTTTCAACTTGTTCTTTTACCACAGCCTCGTGTCTCCAAGATACATAGCTCTTTGAGGGACACTTTAACTGTGTAAAGTCTACCCTGGTTAAGTCAAGGCTGACATATCCGTCGCTAAAACGGAATTTTTCCCAATCTGTGATCTTTATCTTCTTATTAACTAGAATCAGATCTATGACTTTGTTCGCAAAGTCAGGTATTAATGCCTTGACTGTGTCTGACGGTGGCTTATATGGATTCAGACAGTTATCGTCTGACTGATCCTTTAATGGATCTATGTTATTTGGTGACCAGTTACGGTTATACCTAGAGTTAGTAAATCGCGCATTCCGACTATAATGTCGTACTTCTGTGACATCTTAACTATCACAGCTTGGGTAGTGATACTCCTATCGTCGGTCAGGGAGATTTTAACATCTGTGGCCATGGTATCACACTTAAAAGTTTTATAATCAGCTATAATGAGGTGAGTTGCTTGTGTTCTTCTTTCGATATTCTTCATTAATGCAAAGCGATCGGATATACATGAAATTTCTGAACCAGGATCAATCAACGCAAGGATTTTGTTTCCATTACAGTATACAGGGATTATTACACGCTCATCTAAAGAGTCGTTGTATTGCCTGTGTATCGATTGTACCTGGTAGCACTTTCACTCCAACTTAATGTCGGGCTTTTTGTCACAAGACTTAGTGCGATAGCCATTGGTCTTCTCACACTTGTCGCACTTAATAAGAAAGTGTGTACAGGTGGATGCATGCCTGCCATTCCAATAACTGTTAGGGGTCAATTGGTACAAGTCATACCCACACTGTGCGTCGGCACATTTCTTAATCTCCTTAAATGGTGGTTCCCTGTTCTTCGCCTCCGCACGTGCCCATTTATTGGGTCACGTGGATAGAGTAGAGTCACGAGCACGTGTATGTTGGGGTCTCTCGTTTGAGGTCTGCCTGGATACGTACCCGTGATCGGTGTGCTCCCGCAGCTTCTTAACAGCCGCTTTCCCCTTTGATGTTACTCGGTGTGCTGGAAAAAGGGTGGATACAGTATCATAAAACTGTTCCCACGTAAGTCGGAATAGATTAAACTTTGTTTCATGTCCCTTGTCTTGAACTCAGTAGCGTGTTTACGTCGCAACTCGGCGTACAGGCTCTCACGGTCGTTATTCCCTATGTTATTACAGAACACGTGCATAACCAGGAACTCGTACTATCGCTGAGCCTTGTCCTTTGTTAAATCTGGACGCTTTAGGTCAGCATTTAACTTCAGAATATAACTCTGAATGGGCGTGTTCTCAACTGGTTCAGTTAAAATTGAACTCAGTCCTGTGCTACGCATGTCCTTACTTAATAAGAATGTAACCAACC